>NC_056596.1:7710659-7865659 GCF_018340385.1 Cyprinus carpio | reverse complement strand
AATTATTATTTTTTTTTTATTGCCATTACATACTGATATGTTCTTGTTTCTTGTAAAACATTTCTATGAAACATCCAACACCAGTTTTTTTTCCTTTGTTTGTAGCCAGTAACGAACGAGTGTTTGCTCAGTTCACCTGCAGTGCAGCTGCACATTCATTGTGATTATAAGGGTGTCACAGCTTGACAGTTTAACAAAGAACAGGTTGTTCTCACCAACCCTTGGCATACCCCATTTCTCTGAATTAAGACGATTTGTTGATTTTATTTATGCAGGTCTTCTCCAACAACCGTTTGTCTATGTGTGTGTGGTTTTCCAGAAAAATTTCCACTGAGGTCTGCAACATAAATCCAGATTAAAATGTTGAAGCCCTCTCGATCAACCCCCTCTGAATGCTTTTCTTTCACGACGAGTTGAGCTCAGCCTCTGGACTTCTGTGTTAATTCACTGTTAGCCCTGTCATCGCCATTAACTGGTTCCACTGACACGGAATATAATCACTTTATAGGGGCCGTGAGGAATGGGGAATTGTCCAGAGTCCTCCTTCTCAATAAAGACGAGCTTGCCAGCAGACATTAGGCTCTATCGGCCTGACTGACTAGCAAAGCTAAATTGTGAGCTTTGCATGTGAGCTGTTCTGATTTAGCTTTGTATTCCAGGCACTCGCCCAACCAGGTTCCACTGGGCTGAAGATCAACTTTTAAGTTCGCTTTCAAGTCTTTTGAGTTTTTCAGTGCACAGTTTTTCAGTTGTTGGTTCACCTGTGTGTAGAAACAGTGAGCATGGTCCAGTATACGTGTTCATATTCAATTCTGACACATTTCCACTATTAATCATTGGCAAAAACGAGCCAGTGTAGCTAACTGAAAGTTGAAAAGTTTCCAAATTACTTTGTTGAACCAATAGATAAAAATTTGAGAAGCATTTATTTAATTGAGTTTTTGAAGGATGTTTGATAGAATATAGTTACAGCACAACCTGAAAATTATTATTTATACGACAGTTCGCCAGTAGATGCCGGGAAATGACTGTCTTTGATTCATTCATTTAACCAATTGTTCAAAAACAAGGATTCATTTGGGAACAAAACAAATGAGTGATTCATTGAATCATTCAGTCAACTAGTTCGCTCAAAAACATTCAGGAACGAATCGTGCAAGTGTTTTTACAAGCGAGTGATTGAATTATTCACTTGATTCATTCAAAATGACTCATTCAGCCACGAAACACCGGAATGGTTCTGTGGAGTCATTTGGAGCTATTGTATTGTGATATTGTGCCTAAAATTTTAATTACTCTTAATTAATGTCCTGTTTGCTGAACTGTTGTATTAAAACCAAATAAATCATGCTGTTGTTGTCATTTTAGATATGATTATCGACTTGCCAATTAAGTGATATGTTTTGGTTTAAGTTGTGTAAATAACAGCATTACAATGCAAAGATGAATTTACTATTCAGTTTTTAGATATTCAGAGGGTTCCTTTGTCGAGGTTTATGGTTCTGTTTCTTGTGTGAAAGACTGCTTGAAGAACCTCTATGTACATTTTAACGACAGGGAATAACTTTCTCAGTAGTCATCATGTGTCATACCACATTTCCTCAAATCAAAGAGATGCGCATCCTTTGCCCTTTCACTTTAAATGTGGATGCCTCGGAAAGGCTGAGGGTGTGTAATTTTTTTTGCTTTTTTTACATTCTTTATTCAAAAGAAGCTCCTAGTTTTGTCCCACTGTCAAGACTTGAGGCCAGGGTCATGTGCTGTCTTTCATTATACGATGCTACATTCATCACTGATCTTTAGCACAATAGAAGGTCAGTGAACAGTTTTAGCCACATTTGAATCTAAATAACATATGTTTAATAGAGTTTCTGTTTTTTGCATTATAAGATGGTGTTTTACATTGATTAAATTAATTGGACATTTTCCCCCAAAATTAAAATTCTGTCATCATGTTTCAGAACTGTATGACTTTATTTGTTCTGTGGAAACAAAAAAAAGTAGTTGCCTTTTCCATGAATTTACAGTTCATTAGAGATAGTGGAGCTTCAAATGCTTAAATGATGCAGAGACACCATAAAAGTGGCCATTTTATTTTTTGGCTGAACTGTTTCTTTAAATATTTGAATGGTTGAATATCGCTCTCTCTTGCTGTGTCATCGGATAACGCTCTCTGTTGGACACTTTTGTGACCTCTCTATTTACCTCTTGTAATGCTAATTCAAAATTTTATTCTTCTCTAGTATAATCAGCTGTGGTTTGGGTTAAATTTGGTGAGTGACTAGACAAACTTCTTTTGTTGCAGCAATGTCATAGGCCATCCAAGATGAAGATGAGTTTGACGAATCTAAACAGATTTGTAGAAATTTAGCATTACAACATTTGCTCACCAATTGATCCTCTGCAGTGAATGGGTGCCGTCAGAATGAGAGTCCAAACAGCTGACAAAAACGTCCACAATGACTTCACTCCATCAGTTAATATTTTGTGAAGTGATCCATTAGGAAGTGAGCCATTAAGGTGTTTTAACTTCAAACCGTCACTTCTGGCCAAAATATGTTTTGTAATATGAGTCTATGAGTCTGTAATCCATAATATAGCTTCCACCAGTGAAAAGAACGTTCCCTGAGTCCTCTCACATCAAAATCCATATTTGTTTCGAACTGTTTTGAACTGTTTTTGCTTGTAATCAGCTTGATCTGTACATATTTCTCTCCTGATTCAGACAAGATGGAAGTTTTCAATGGAAAATGCAATATTATGGTGTTGTAAATTGGTGAGTAAATTTTCATGAAATCTTTATTTTTGGGTGAACTTCCTTTAATTGTATTCTTCACAATGGAACATGAACTAGCAAAAAATCTATTGAGTTGTTCAGCTGAAAAGAGTCAGTTAATACAAATTTACTGGAATTTTAAAAGAGCCGAATGAGATACATACTATGCTTTACTTATCAGTGCATCGTTGCACCTCAACACAAAACATTTTTTTTCCATTATCATTTTTATGAGAGACATGTTATGTCTGTGTGGAATCCATTGGAATTTAAGAGTCGTAAACATTTTATGATAAGGAAATTCCAAGTCATTCTTAGCAGATACCATTCCCCTGTTTTTTTTTCCGTTCTATTTCTTTTTGTCCTTCCTTCAAGCTGGAAGCTCAGTGGCACAGTGCAGATTAAATGGCCCCAGTGGTGTGATGGGAAATGACTGATAGACTTAACTGAGTTTCCTTTCCTTTTAACTCTGCCTTTGACTTTGCTATTGTTTCCTAGCCTATTTTAAAGAAGCACACTGGATAAGATGTTGGATGTATGTAAATAAATATTGGGTGAATTCAGGTGAATTTGCCATTTTGTCATATCAAAACAGGCCTGATTAACCTGAATTCACTGTATCTATCTATCTATCTATCTATCTATCTATCTATCTATCTATCTATCTGTCTGTCTGTCTGTCTGTCTGTCTGTCTATGACAGGGCTTCATTGAAATTTAGGGGGGTCGGGTGGTAAAATGTAGACATGAAGTGTTTGGGTGCTGAATTTTAACCCTCTTTCATCCATTCTTCCTCCATTTTACCTTGTGGAGAAATGAGAATGTGTCTTTTTAATAAATAAGTGACTGGGACTGGGTGTGAAGACCACCGCACGGCAGTGGTGCATTTTCAAAGGGCAAACCTCCCCCCATCCATGGCTTTGCTTCTCTAAATAATAGATGAAGTCTCAGAAATGCCTCACAATCAGAGAAAGGGGCTGCTGAACACAAGCCTCTTAAAGACCCCCAGATGGAATTCAATTTAATAGTTTCACATTGAGTGAATTTTTCACTTACAAAAGTAAGCGAAAAAAAAAAGTTAGTGTGAGCCTATTTGATCACGGTGTACTTTTATTTGAAATTTTTAGTTACCTGTTTTTAATCACAATTGTATATTTACACCCCTTGAATTTCCAGTGGAGCAAAGTGCTTGCAGTCCATATCCAAAGTATATTACCTTGCAAAAGTGATATACTGATTGTGGTTTCATATGGTATCTGAACACTGTTTTTATAAATATTTCAATCAATTAGCATGTTGTGCGTTACTTCACTTTGCTGTAATGGAGGCAGTCTAACAGTAGGTGGCAGCACTGCTATCTACCTACCTACCTACCTATCCCGTCCTCCCTCCCTCCCTGAAATTTAGTCACCCTATGCAAAAAAGTGTGGAAGTATTATTTTCTGTCTATGACTTGAAATTTAATAGTAAATATATATATATATATATATATATATATATATATATATATATATATATATATATATATATATATATATATATATATATATATATATATATAGAACACCCTGGCAGTTTGCAAGAAACCCCCTTAATCACATGGGCATGGCAATACTCTGGCATTATAGATATTAGTTTTGTGATGTACTTCTTACTGAATATTCTGGAATCATTGCCACAATTATGCACTAATCTCGCCACTACTTCACAAAACTGTTGTAAATGTACTTTCTAAAGTAGTTCCTGACTTCATTTGTCCCAGTGGTTGCATGAAGGCTGCTATATTCTGGTTTATTTTGCAATGAGCTAAGAAGTTTCTGGCATGAATGACATCACTCAAAGATTGACGTGTTTTTGGGTTTTTGTGTGTTTCCTGCAATTAGCATTAAGTTGGTCTGCGGAGTCTAGAAGCGGGTGTGTGTTTAACAAAATATCAAAGCCATGAGGATTTGGCAGCGAAGGAGTCTATAATTGGACAGCCCCAAAAATTACATTAATCGGATGGTTTGTTTTTATTTCTATCTGGCACTGTCGCCAATTGATTTAACATGTGTTCTTCCTTTCCTCTAATTCAAACTTATTCAAACCCCCAAATTGAGACAATTTGGAGAGCTTTTAAGAGGCATATTAATTTCTAGAAGTTTCTGAGAAGCTTTAAGCTTTCAGTATTGTTGCAGGTATACAGCAGTTCTCACAATCTCTGGTCCCTCACAGGCCTCTCGTCTTATCTCTTTGGTGGCGGCATTGTTCCATGTGTGTTCCCGTTTCACACGTTTGCTTCCTCCAGGCCAACTGTGTCTCACGCACCACTGTGATTCTCTTCTCTATCTCTTTCTATTTATGCCTCCTCTCTGTGTTCTCACTGTACTATAGCCTTGACCTCCTAGGAAAAGAAGGCCATTCAGCATGTGTAGAGGCTGATTTCAGTTGAGTACCGTTACCCAATCTTTTTTTTTTTTTTTTAATGGTGCAATATAAGTGTATAGATGAGTACTTCTGGTTTAAATTGAATTAGAATATGCAGCTGTACTCTAATATAATGTATTTGCTACTAAGTTGCTTTAAATTGTTCTATTTTTATTAATTATTTACCATCAAAATGAATGTTAATACATGTATGTAATTTATTTCATTAATTTAAAATGTATTTGATTACTTATTTGGTTATTAATTAGATTTTTATAAAATGTATTTAAAAATATTTTGACTACATTTTCAAGATTAGAAAAGTTCTGAAAGATTTGATGTAATAAAAAAATATCCTGATGTTTTGCTACTTGGTGGTTTGTTCATTAAAGACAGACTAATAATAATAATGATAATAATACCACAATATTTATATTCATTAAAAATGATTAGAATTAAAAATAACAATGGTAATTCTTTTTAATAATAATAATAAATTATTTAATTATTTAAATGAATAATAAACAGTTATTTCTAATTATAACAATATTAATAACAATTGTTTAATAATAATAATAATAATGCATTGTTTACAGCATTTCTGAATAGTTGTTACTATTATAATTTATAAATAACATTTAATAAAAAGAGTATAATTAAATAATGATAGTAATAATAATATACATTAATAAAGTTTATTTCTATTAAAACAATTATTGAATTAAGGTTCTTAATCATTTATTATTATTAATGTATTTACATTAATAGATTAAATATAACTAATAATTTAATAGTAATTATTTATAATAATGATAATAATAATGTATTCATAATGAATATTCTAGCAGCAGTTTGTGAATGTTGCTCATCACTGAATCGCATCTCCACTGGTGACTGCAGGCTGAGCTGGAGATGTGTGGTTTTCAGAAGCAGGTGGTGTTTGGTGTGACCTTCTGTGTTTGATTCTGAGCGAGACAAGGTTTTCTTTTACTCTGTTACAGCTGAGACTCCTCCTCTGTTCTCTTTCACAGCCTCCATTCAAACTGTTTTGATGAAATGTGTGTTACAAAATGGTTTGTTTTGATTGTTTTGGGAGGTTCTTGCTGAATGAGAGCCCAAAGTTAAAGTGATAGTTCACCAAAAAATGAAAATGGTCATCTTTTGTTCTCACCATCATTGTGTCATTTGAAATAGATCTTTAAAGGGTATGTATTGCTTAAAAGGCTATTTTCATAACATTGGAAGATTGTATCACTGTTGGAATTTGACTCGAATGGCAGAGTGTTTAGCTGTGATCCCTCAGAAGGTGTGATCTGACCCTGAGCCCAGCATCTAAGCCAGTAACAAGATTGTTTGCTGACTGGGCATGCAAACTCTAATCTATTCAATGGCTTGGAAAAGTGGCATAAACTGCAGTGCCAAAACTCCGTCTGCTGCCTCTCACTGCGCTTGTGAAATAGACCTTCATGACCCTGAGTTTACTAGGTCAAACTCCACTTAATTCTATTTTGTTGGTGATCACTACATTGGACAGGTCTTTAAAGTTCATCATTAAGGTTGATTTTGTTTTTATTTACTTAGTTTTTGGGATTGGAAAGGTGTGATAGCTTTTTATCCTTACTCATAATTCTGAATGACTTACGATTATTTAGAAATTATTATTTTTTTCTTCCCAATGAATAAAATTTTTCCAAGGAATAAAATCTAAGGAACACTTTCAGGAACATAATTGTTCAAAAGTTTGGAGTTGTTAATATTTTTGTAATGTTTTTGAAAGAAGTCTATTATCTCGTGCTCACCAAGGCTGCATTTCCTCAAAAATACAGTAAAACAGTAATATTATAAGAGATTACCATTTAAAATAGCTCTTTTCTGTTTTAACATATTTTAAATGTAATTTATTCCTGTGATGGCTGCTTAAGTAACACTTTTTACTATTACCAGTGTTGAAAACAATTGTGATGCTTAATATTTTTATGGAAACGGTGATACTTTTTCCAGCATATACTCTTATGAATAGAAAATTCAAAAGAACAGTGTTTATTTGAAATATGTAAATTTCTTTACTGTCACTTTAGATCAATTTAAATGTGGCCCTGCTGAATAAAGGTACAGTATTAATAATAATAAAAAAGTTGTTACTGTAAAAGTTGTTACCCAAACTTTTGAATGGTATTGTATGTTAATTTATGATTTTCTAAAATAACATTATTATGGTGCATAATTGTTTTGTGAGTTCATAAGAACTGTATGCATTTGCTAAATTATTATTACTCCTAGGTCCCCTACAAATTAGCAAGCATGGCAAAATATGTAAATATATATATAAACCTGGCAACTCTTATAATTTGAATTGCAGTGTTGTTGCTTTTTTTCCAGATATCACATCTCTTATTAGGTTTATAAAAGCAGTGCAGAGCTTTTCTTTTGGCATCCGTCAGACATTGCAATGCTGGTAACATAGTATTATTAAACACAATAGGTTCAGCAGGTTCATCGTCCATCACAAGACCAGCATGTTGTTGGTCTGTCTTTATAATTTAAGGTAACTGACTTAAGTAAGCTGGCACTCTCTGTCTGCAGCAACATATTGAGAGTAAAGTCGGCAGATGTTCACACACGACAAGTGGCCATATGGAATAAGCTGATCCTCTTGGGCTTTGTTTGGTGAAAAAGTTGTTAATGAACTGGACAGTTTGGGTCAGATGACCCCCTGTGGTGAGCACTGACTTTCTCTGCTCTTAGAGAGAAAATATAATTTGCTGTTCCACAACCTAGTGAGCTGCTGAGGCCGTTTTTTAATGCATCTTAGCTGTCCAGAAGCTTTTGTTTATGATACTTAATTTTTTATAAAGATGCAGCCACATTTGTGAAATTTCAGCAAAAGTTTGTGGACAGAAAAGGTTCCATTTTATATTGTCAATAGTGGAGTGATAAAAAAAAGCACAGCTCACACAGAAGTCACTTTCAAACCAATCAGTTTTCAGTAGTGAAATCATGTTTCCAATTTGAAAATGAGTGAAATTTGCACTGGGATCTTTTGCCCTCTTGTAAAAGTCCTGATTGTGCAGATACCTATTGAAACGACTCGATTTCTCCTCGATTTCGCTACAGAAAATATAAAATCTAGGTGGTGGATAAAGTGTGAGAAATTTGATTATAATCAGGCTTGTTATAGTTTCTATTTCTATTTTTCTTTCAGTTTGTACTCTCAAGTTAGCTTAGTTTTTGCGAGCATATTTGTTTCAGTGTTCTTGAATTCGGTTTTAGTTTTTAATTTCAGTTTCAGTGTTTTTATGCTGTTAAATGATATTATTTAAATGTCAGCATTAAATTTCCGGTGCATCTAGTGGCATTTTAATTTTTAATAATAATGGTGGAATAAAAAAAACAAAAACATTTGCGATATATTCTGTAGCTATCATTTTTGGCCTATTATATTAGGGAGAATTTTTGTTAATTGGGACGTTTTTCCCCAGGCATCTGAATGTTTTATATGTTTTATATTTTAGTTAGATTTGAAGTAATGGAAATGTATTTTAATTTTATTTGTTTTGGTCAATTCAATTTACATTCTCATCCATTAATTTATTCTACAAGTAAAGTTTAAAAAGGGGATTTGAACTTGCAACCTTTCAGTTTCTGCCCCAGATCTATAATTATTATATAAATGGGAAAAGTGATCATTTTCCATATCTAAAGAGCATTAAGGCCATCTTTAAAAGTGAAATGTATAGTGAAATAGATAGGACATGTACTATTGGACATCTTCAGCTGTGGATGTTGGCGTCCAAAAGCAGTATGCCTTCAAGGAGTATTATTGTGGTTTCAATGATTAAATCAAGTTTAACAACATGAGCCGGTAAAATTGATCCCATGCTGTGTGTTGTGGTTGCACATGTGTGTTTACTGAAGCCTCAACCTAGCAACCTGCACCTACCACGCTCTTTTGCACCTGTTAAGGTGGACTTGAGACATGACCCATTTTTTATTCCTCTGTTTATAAGAAAACATTGAGTAAGAGGTATCTGATTGGCAGTAGTTAATATATCAGGTCCGTGCTGGACTGGCATCATCTCCATTTTTGCACGTTTAACATAGTTTTGGAGTCAGTGGATTGGTTCTCAGAGGAGCAGAGAGCTAGTGAGTTTACTTAGGTGCCAGAGACTTAGGTACCCTGAGTTTACCGGGCGCCCGCAGCATAAAAATGGCTGCCCACTGCTGGGGTGTACAGTGTGGTGTGTCAGTGCTACTTCGATACTCAAAACTGCTGCTCCAACTTGGCTGAATGTCACGTTTTGAAAAAATTTCATCCTCCCAAGGCTGCAGAGAGCAATATAGTTTACAATCCACACTACTAAAAACTGCTTCACCAAAAAAATACTCAAAACTGCTGCTCCAACAGAATTTCAAACCACCTACCGAAAGGCTGCGTGAATAACCAAACACTCCCTCTTTCAGCATGTTGTTAGAAACGCGACCGGGCATGAGAATTCAGCGACTTCCGGAAAACAGGGTCGAATGAGATTTAACATTTCAATAATGGTAAAACCGCATACATCAGTTGAACTGCAAGTAAAATACTTAGACTGAGGCAGTTTTGATCTTTTACTGATTTTAATACTGCTTAATAGATGTTTTTGGCAGTGGATAAATTGCTTTTTTGAGATGACAACAAGAACAAACAATTCTTCTTAGCATTTTGCTTCAATTAATTCCATTTGTAGTGATTATGATTGTACAGCCAGATTGTTAAATAGCAACAATTTGGCTTTACTTAAAACAAAATTAGAATGAGAGTCAAAATAAAATCATTCACAACAAAAAAACCAAAATAAAAATACTTACAATTTAAAAAACCAAATAATAAATCTTATTAACTAAAAAATATATAATTTATACATTTTTACTAATATATATATAATTTTATCTTATTTTAATATATACAATAACATATTTTAATTATATATTTGTGATTTATTATAAAACATACATTTAATTTTTTTTTAATATATTCAAATACTTCAAATTATTATAATAAAAATTCTATATAATTTTTTTTTGTGTGTATATTAAAAATATATATTATATATATATATATTTAAAAACTTTTATATTAACCTTAATTAAAAAGAAAAAAAAAAAGATTTATATATAAAAAATAAAAATAAAAAAAAAAAAACATATATTTAAAAATATATATATGTAATTTTATATATATATATATATATATATATACACACACACACATATTTTTTTCTTCTTTTTTCTCCATACAATTTAGTTGTATTCTGCTTTGAAAATTATGACATTAATCACAATTATTTTATTTTTAATTCAAATTCAGAGCTGCCATTACGTTTTTAATCACCAAATTTTGGGGTCTGTGACATAAAAACGTTTTACCTGTGAACTAATCCAAGACTTTTCTTCTTTGCTTGCTATGTGTCCATTACTCTAGTGCATTGGCAAGAAGGGTGATATTATGTCTGACTAGGCTGTCACCCATGGGTGTTAACGTTGAATTTTCCCATAAGACACATCTGCTGTCTTGCTAATGACTTGTTAATCCTTCTCAAGTTTGAGAGTCATGCCTTGCTGCCACTGCATCTGGAGGCTGGTTACACTTCCACGTACAAACTGTAGGTTTCCTTTGCTCTGACAACAAACTGCATCCTGCCTTCCCACTTATCTGTGATTTCTGCCTGCCAGAGTGTGTTCACTTCTCAGCAGCGGCTGCGCTGCGCTATATTGGGTGGCTCCTCGCTGCTGTGGAACTAGGAGCAGGTGACGGGCGGAGTCCAGATCTCAAGCCATACATGGAGTAAGAGCTTCATTGGACAAGAAAAACACAGAAGATGCTGATGACGGGGAAGGATTTGGCGGATTGTCATGGGAAAATCATATTATTAGAAGGTTTAGCAAGACCTCTGTGTGCCGTCGAGCTTCCCAGTGCTGTATGAATGTGAGTTTGTGGACACACTTCCCACCGCATTGCTCCAGCTGTTAAGTCAGCGTGTGCGGTTGCTCCAAGCCTTTGGTTGCAAGCAGACAACTTGGTGCCAGCATCTGCGTGGTTGGATGTAAAAGGATAAGAAGATGCCTGCTATTCTAGTTGCCTCCAAGATGAAGTCGGGATTGCCCAAACCTGTGCATGCCACTGCTCTACCCATTCCAGCCAAGGTAGCAACCCACCAGATTGGACCTCTGAAGCCTGTGCAGCCCAGCCTCATCCCACTGAAGTCTCCCATCTACAGGCAGCAATGTCAAGGCAGTGCGACTTTACAAAAGAAGTACCAGACCACCAAAGAAACATCTGAAAACCCTCAGGTTGGAACGCTGATGCTTAATCTGTATGTGGCTTTGTGGTTTCATTGATTCTTGTTCTATTAGATGATCTTCCTTTGATAGTTTAATTCAACACAAACAGTGGAATACTTAGTTTTTATTAAGTGTAATAATAATAAAAAATATTAATTAATTAAGAATGCTCATTTTTGCTCATTTTTATCTTCATGGTACCATAGATTGACCACATCAAAAATAATATCTACTAGAGTCTACATTACAGTTTTTTACTTATAATTGCATTTTTTTTTTTTATCTCAGATTGGCTTTAAATCTCAGAATTGCAACCTTGTTTCTCTTAATTGCAGCTTTATATCTTGCAATGTGACTATATCTCACAATTACAACTCAATTCTCATACCTGCGACCTCACAACTGTGACTTTTTCTTGTACTTGCAACTTTTTCCCCCGGTTCCACAGACAAGGTTTAAACCTAGTCCCAGACTAAAATGTAAGTCTGAGCTGTTTCAACTGAAAGAAACGTGCACTGATTGATCTTAAAATATGTCAGTTCCCTTGTTTTGTCACAAGATGCACACCAGTAATGTTTTTTTTTTTCTAAGGCATGTTTATAAAAATCCTAATTGAACTATGGCCTAATCCTGGCTTAGTCTAAGCCCTGTCTGTGAAACCAGGCCTATATCTTGCAATGTGACTTTGTTTCTTATACTTGCAACTTTATATCTTGCAACATGACTTTGTTTCTCGTAATTTGTAACTTCATGTCTCGGAAATGTACCTAGTATGAGAAACAAAATCTCGGAAATGTAACTAGTATGAGAAATAAAGCCCCTTTATATCTTGCAGTGCAACTTTGTTTCTCATAATTACGACTTTGTATCTCGCAATTGTGACTTTTTCTTATACTTGCAACTTTATATCTTGCCATGTTACTTTGTTTCTCGTAATTGCAACTTTATATCTTGCAATGTGACTATATCTTACACTTGCGACTTAGTTTCTGATACTTGTGACATCTTGCTTAATCAAAATCTTGTGATTTTGTTTCTCATACTTGCAACTTTATATTTCACAATTATGACTTTGTTTCTCATAATTGACTGTATCTCAAAACGATAGGAATACCACTATGCCACAATATGTGTGTGAGTTGTATTCATGTTTTAGAAACCATTTCTCTTTGGCCACATTACTACCATTGTGACTACTGTTTGTAGAGCTCTCCGCTAAAAGCTCATGTGTTTATATATTTGCATGTTCAAAATATTATGCTTTATAAGAATAGATCCTGCTGACCTGGTCAGAGCAAATCATCGGTAAAAATGCAATGTTCTTCCTTTGGTCCGCGGCTGCGGTGTGTAAGCTCATGCCTGTGTGTGTGTGTGTGTGTGTGGCTGTACACACATGTGTTTATATAGCTTCATACGTTCAGTAGAGCCTTGAAGGCAGCAAAGAGCCAGGTTCTTCATGTGGCAGGGTAGAATGAAAAGCTCAGCCGGTTGGCCTGTAATTACAGTGCATGCACACATAGACACGGTCATGGAGGTTTTACTACAGCGCTCCATTAGTAGCGGTGAGCCGCGCTGCAGGTGGGCATATGGCCATATGGACTCCACACACACCAATCCCAGAGGCCAATAGTGGGCACCCTTCAGCAAACACAGCTACTAATATACTACTATGCCCTTACACTGCACCTCTGTCTCTCTTTGTTCTGGCCAGGAAGCTGGAAAATGCTTCACTTTAAAGAAAATGGCACTGAATGTGTTTTGGGACAGTGCTGGTGTAAGGATTAGGTTGCCGTTTCAGACACGGTTGACTGCCTTGTAAAACATTGTGACGATTGCAGTTACTATCTGCTTTTTGGGTTTGGAAATTATGGAAATTACCAAAAAGACGAGTAATGGAAAGACTATTGCATAAGTTTAGGGACCAGTTTTGCTCTCTAAATTGTCCTGCACAAATTTAATTGCTTGTTTTTATTGAACTGATCTTGAAACTTAAATGGAGAAATACAGTGTGGCAGGTTTGCTCTGTTTTACAAAAAGTGCTTTGGTGGTACCACAGTTTGATTTGGTTTAGTGATTTGGTGTGAATTTACCATAGTACTTTGATTTAGTACTGTATAATTACCGTACTGAAATTTTGTATTTACATGGTATTCCAGGTCTGTGATACTTCAACTGGCATTAGCATGGTTAATGTGTAACAAAACCATTGTACTTTTTTTTTGGAAGTATCTTGTTTTTATCAGTATTGTTACTTTTAACTAAAACTATTAAAAAAACTGGTTTCAGTACTTGAAATAAAGCTAAAATAAAATGTAAATATTAGATGAAAAACTTTAAATACTATAATAGTTTATAAATAATACTAAAATATGTAACTGTTTTTTAGTCTATTGACACAAAACACTACCAGGTGGTTATTTATTTATGTATTTATTTATTTGCTGTGATTTGTTTGTTAGTTTCTGAACAGTTCTTATAAGAACAGATGAAGTATTAACCTGATAATTTACTATTATGATAGATAAAGTATCAACTTGATACTTGATCAGTATGCTTTTTAAGTTATAAAAATGACTGTGAGGTCTTTAAGACCCCAGACAGAACATGATGGATATAAACACTAATGTGGTCAGGTGTGTTCAGTGTGCCATGTTTGTACTAATGTTGTTACGTTAAACACGTAATGCTTGTTCATGTTAACATTAAACCTGGTTACGCATAGCTCTTCCCCTATGTTTTTATTATTCGAGATTATTATTCCCACATGCAGTCCACCGCAGCCTAGAGGTTTTGTTCACAGCGAATGTGTGGAGTGATTCTCAGGCTGTGGGCAGAAATGCAAACAGCCCCCTGCAGAACTCACAAGGAGTCTCTCTGAATTAAAATCATCAGTGGCTCCAGTTTGAAATGGCCCATGTTTGACTGATATGCATCATGTGCAGTATGTCCTATTTAGGCATAACTAGACCAGCAACAAAACACCCACAACCCTTTATTTCTGACCTCTGTACTAGTGATAGTCAGAGACTAGGGTCCTGTTGAGACTGTGCTGCCTCCCAATGCTCACTTTGTGTGGTTGCATGACAGTTATGGAAAAAAAAGTCATCAGGTATGTTTGGAATGGCATAGTACC
This sequence comes from Cyprinus carpio, assembly GCF_018340385.1. Taxonomy (NCBI): domain Eukaryota; kingdom Metazoa; phylum Chordata; class Actinopteri; order Cypriniformes; family Cyprinidae; genus Cyprinus; species Cyprinus carpio. Next base: position 7,851,024 of record NC_056596.1, on the reverse strand, counting down.
ATAGTACACGTAGTAACGCTATACTTTTGCAGTACGGTTACCATGCACAGTGTTTTGTAGGCATAAAAATATCAAATTCATTCTATATTATAAAACCAGAACTAACTGCATGGGATATTATCTCACAAAATGCAATATGCTTAACTTGATCTACCTGCAATATCAACCATAATTTTTAAATATTTATTAAAATAATGACAACAGTTCTAATTATAAGACTTACATTTTGTTACATTTAAGTTTTAAAAATAAATAAATAAATAAATATAAATCAGACTGCCATTTTTCCATTTGTATATATTTAAATATTTTTTCATGTTTATTCATTTTATATATTATAATATTTAATATATAATAACAATTATAATGTTTGATCATTTATCATTTGTGTACATTTGTAAAAAAAAATATATATATATTCAAATATGGACCTAAGGATATCATATTACTGATTGCATACTGTTTCAGATACTAAATTTTATTAGGCAGTATATACTTTATACTGTAAATTATGAAGTATTACCTTATTTTTGCTCCTTAACCATTTTAAAAATCATTTGTATAGTCTGGTTTTCCAGACCTTTTTGACAACCTCTAATATTTAAACGGTAGCTTGTGGACCACAGTGTCATTTGTCTTTCATCCATGTAAAATCTGAACCCAGAGTTAGATGTTAAGTGCCTTTTCCTCATTCGGTCTCTTTCTATTTTTCTTTGAATTAACAGATTTATACAGATTGGGCCAACCACTACCTAGCAAAGTCCGGACACACACGCCTGATTAAAGACCTCCAACGGGATGTTGCCGATGGCGTTTTGTTGGCAGAAATCATTCAAGTTGTAGGTAAGATTAAAGATGTAAAAAATTAGTTTCCATAATTCAACAAATCCCCCTTCTTCCTTAAGAAAAAAATTAATACATCAAACCTACAATTTTGCCTCACCATACCGGTAATTCTAACCATAATGAGGAGGTAGAGGAGGAGGACTGGGAAAGAAATGGACACACATGACTATCAAGAAAACTCCCCACCTTTATTATTTTGAATGTGTTTGAAGCTGTTTTATGAGATCTGTTTCTGAAAAGGGGTGATTTGTAGATGTTTTATGAGGCTACAAACTGGGCTGTGAACATTTTATTAAGCCCAAATAAAATAAACATTTGCCAGAGGAGGATTCCTGTTGTACATTCAAAAGCCAGCTGATGATGTTTTCATAAAACCAACAAAATAAAATGGTGTTACTTTAATTCAGTGCCATTCATTTTTTTTTTCTTTTTTTACCTTTCCATTCAGCAAATGAGAAGATTGCCGATATCAACGGATTCCCAGAGAGTCGATCTCAAATGGTAAGACTCAAAATTGGTTTATTGCAATTTCTGTCCTACATGTTGGGAAAAGAAACAAACCACAGACTGTCAAACTCCAAAAAAGCAAGCACCATACATATAGTCCATACAGCATGTGCTCTGTATAGTTTTGTTTGAGGAACACACTGAAATTTAACCCTATAAATCCTACTGTATCATATTTCTAAATTATGAGCATGATCAAAACTTTGCTGAAAAGCTTGTTGTACACAATCTACTACATTCTTTCTTTCATCTTATTGACAGTTTGTCCTTTTTTAGCAAGTAAAAGGCCTTTTAGTATAATTCTAACACTGTCACCCTTCAGGTTGCTTTTTGCTGTGAAATCTTTATAAAACTATGCACAAAACAAAGCATTTAAAAATCATCTATTAAGGCATTATCGGGAGATATAGAGTGAGAATTGATATTTATGTGCATTTTATGCAAGAACTTAACTACTTCATATTACTTTTTTGGCTGTTTAAATAACAACATCTGCACCAATTTGCATATTTTTGCTCAGTTTGGGCCTCTGAATAAATTGTAGGTGTTTTTTCTCATTCTCTAGTATGAGCTCCATATATTGTCCTACATCATACTTATGAGTCATAAAAGCTTATATCAAATATGATACTCAACAAAAAACAGGCTTTACAGGGTTAAGTTCCTATTTGCTAAAAATCTTCAATTTATGTCAAAAAATATATTTAAAATGAGGGTTAGCAAATGTGACAGTGTTTTCATTTTTGGGTGAACTGCCCCTTTAAGAAACAACCTCAGTGAGGACAATGGCAGGTCTTGTTGACCTTAAAACCCTGGTGTTAACCAGCGTGCTATAGTCTGTCGTCTCGCCAGCGATCAGGATATACATTGTTATGTCACAGGAACACCGCAGGACGGACCCACAGGGTTGTGAACCACAAATCTACCCTACTGAGCGCCATCTGTTGGGTTATATTCCCTGTACACCTGAGTGTAGTGTGCAAACCAGCCGTGGTTGGGGTCACATTTTCCGAGTAGCAATTTAAAAATGGGTTATTAGGCTTGATTTCAAACAGCAAGCTCTTGATGTATGTCCATGTTTTTCTCTTAAACAGATTGAGAACATTGATGCCTGTCTGGGCTTCCTGGTTGCTAAAGGGGTGAACATAAAGGGACTTTGTGCCGAAGGTCGGTGGACTCTGAACTAAACCAGTACCCATTAACATTTGAAACAAGATGTCAGCAAGGTTATTTTTATTTTCTTCCAAACCACAGAGATCCGAAATGGCAATCTGAAGGCTATTTTAGGCTTGTTCTTCACTCTGTCACACTTCCGGCAGCAGCAGCAGCAGACTTTGAAACAGGCCTCCAATAATGTTCAGTTGCTCCAGAACAACCAGCCCAACCGATGCACCAGTCCTGCCATGCCTCCTCACAGTCCTCCCTGTAGCTCTTCCTGTCCTTCTCCCATCCACCAACACTACATCTCCTCACCATGTGCACAGAAACCACAGACAGACCTGCAGCCCAGGTATTATTCTCCAACTCATATACTGGATAGCTTTCTTAATAGACATAGACTCCATAGCAGCTACATTGACACATCAATAATCAACTTTTAAACTTAAAATTATTTGGATGGAGAAAAATTTATTTTATTTTAAGTTAGAATTCAGCGTCATGAGAAAATGTTCTTCTTGTTGCATTAGACTTAAATAGTACTTAAAGAGGCCAACATGTTACATTTTGAAATCATTAAAATACTCATATTAAAACACTTTTTTTTATAAAACTTTAAAAACACCACACAAAATTTGTCATAATACCATATTCTCTTAAACTACAATTTATATCCTTTTTTTTTTTTTTTTTTTTCTTTTTTTTTGTCTTTTTACACTTTCAACATTTCTAATAAACATTTCATTTCCATTTCTAACTTACTAGTTCTTACCAGTTCTTACCAGTTATTTCCAGTGTTATTTTAGGATTATTTTGTATAACCTATTACAATATTTATTAATATTTTGAATTAGCTTTATTTATATATTAATGATATATATATTATATATATATATATATATATATGTGTGTGTGATGTCTGTGCGTGTGTGTGTGTGTGTGTGTGTGTGTGTGTGTGTGTGTATATATATATATATATATATATATATATATATATATATATTATATTCATATATATAATTTTTTTTTTCAGATTCAGTTTTAGTCATTTTAATATTTACATTTAAACATATTTTATGTCAGTTAATTGTCAGGGCAACAGTTTTTAATTTAATTTTATAATTTATCATCTTTATTTTTATTTGTATTTTTTTTTTTTGCATTTTTTTTATAGTTTTCGTTTTACTGGTTATTTCTTCTTAACACAACACTTCTTTTCTGTCCATCCTTTTTTCTTTCTCTTCTATCTTGAAGTCATCCATTGAAAGGCTCCAACCTGAAAAAAGCTGTCAGACTCTCAGTTGCTCAGAAAAAGAACTTTAGGTCAGCTTTCCATGTTTCTGTATCACACCATATCTTATTTATCTCTCCTTGTCCTCCCAGTATATTATTACACAACAGCACCATCTACTGGTGATCTTGTGATTCCACACAACCCAATCTTGTGTCATCAGGTCCAAAAAAGCATGTGAATCTCTTCAATAGTCATTTTGTTCTCTTTCATATGATCAGATGTGGACTTCATAAAAAGGTCAATGAGGTTTATTTATATAATTGTCTCTCCAGTCTTGTGTTTTTGCATCATAAATAGTTGTTGTTTATAGAAAAAGGAAGAGTTTATTCTGACTAAACTCTTTGTCAGGCTTCTGAGTCCCTCTGTGAGGGCAGGTGGCGAGAGTAAACCTCGAACCTCGAACACCAACAGACGCAGCCAAAGCTTCGACCAATGTGACCGATTAAAGCCGTCAATCTCTGCCTGCACTCGTGAAAGAGGTGAGTTAATCACATTCCTTTACACAATCTGAAATGATCCATGTGGTTTATGTAAGAGCATGTGAGCAGTTGTTTGGCAAAAGCTGTTATTAAGTGTGAATATTTATTACAAGAAATATCATCTTGCTCAATAGCACAATGAATAGCTTATTGAGGGATTCAAACCTATAACCTTTCACCCAGATCTTTACCCATGGAATTAGAAGGCTTACATGTGGAAAATTGTAGAGATTTATCAGAATTTTCCTTGCTCAACTTGGTTAAAAAAAAAAAAATTAATATATATATATATATATATATATATATATATATATATATATATCAGAAAATATCATTTATATTTATAATTAAGTATATTCTTTAAAAAAAAAATACTGTTTGTTTCAGAAAATATATCTGGTAAAACCAAAATTAAAATTATATTACAAAAAAACTATAATAATTAAATATTTAATTTTGGTATATTTTAAATGCTTAGATTTCCATATTTTCATTCTAACAATTATCTATCTAAAAAATACACACCTAAACCATCAATAGACACTTTTCAACAACATTTTGACCCAGATTTTTCCATATTTTCATTTGAACATTTTTCTTGCTCAGAATGAGTGATCTAAACCATCCACCCTTGATTTGTTAAATCTCTGTGTTGGGTAACTGCTCATAACGTTCCCAGTTTTATGATTCTGTAATTGCATGCTGTGTTGTTGACACATCTTTGGCCCACTGTTGTTTCATTATGGCAGGCTCGGTTTATTTCAGCATTGAGTTATTTAGGGTTGTAACCCCTCTAACATGTCACATAGTTGAGTGACTCTGAATATGTGGATTTTTGTATTCAAACCATATTCATAAAACCATATAAAGTAATTTTCCCTGTTTGCACATGGATGATGTACATGTCTGTGTGTGGTTTCTATGGACTCTCAGATGGTATGATGATGATGGTGATGATGATGATAAAGAGGTGTTTACTGCTCACTGATTCAGCTCTAATTACTGTGCTTGTGGCAAAACCAGAAGAAGAAGCAAAGAGAGAAAAAAATTGGTGATCATGACAAAACTTGAGATTGAGCAGTTAGGAAGACATTCAAGGAAGATGAGAATGTTATGAATTTTGCTCAGACTGCCTGTAAGGTAAGCACTGCTAAACTGAGTTTTCATGCAACAGGCTGGTAAATAACTTCATAATTAAATAATACATAGAAGGGAAACCACAATTTTAGCAGTGCAGGGAAATGACATTGATTTTCCACTGATGAAATTAGGGAAATATTGAATGAGGGTTTGGTTTCATTACATGCTAAATTTTCATGCATGCCATGCTAATTTTATGTAATATAATATGTAATGTAAACTTAAAACGTAGTTTTAATGATTGTTAGTCACATGAAAAACTGTGCCTTGGAAATTATGTTTGTTTTGAACCAAATAATCAGTTTCTTCACAGTCTTAAATATCAAGAAATGCTTCACAGTCAGTCTCCTTTTTTAAACGTCACATCACATACTTCAGATATTACTCTTCATAGTTTATACTTCCTTTTCTTAACACTTCATCCAGTACACTCTCATATTTTCAAACTCCCACAGGCATCACACTAGCTAATGTCGATGTGCAACAGCTTAACTGCACTTGCTAGTGTTTGAAAGATTTGACCCACTTTCTCAGTGCCAGAGTGGCTATTTGACCTCCCTACTTGGCCAATTGCCTGTTACTGTTAAATGTCCAAAAAGTGACCCAAAGAAATATTTTTTTTTTATAAATTTTTAAACATTAAACAATTGACATCATATATATATATATATATATATATAATATATATATATATATATATATATATATATATATATATATATATATATATATATATATATATATATATATTTACTGTTTACAGTTTACCAATTAATTTTAAATTTTATAATATTTATATAATATTTGAAATATTTTTGCAATCCTTTAAAATAATATCTTTACAATTCTGTCATTAAATAAAAATGATATTTATTTAGATTAAGTACACTTTCAGAAGCGTCAGAGAGTGAAAGAAATGGAGATTAGAGATCCTTGGTCTTCACCCTTTGATAATTTACAATATGGATGTGCAATATGGATGTGCAAATTTTTTTTAGCGTCTTTTGCACAAGCACTGGAGTGCTTGATGACCTTCTAAAATGTTATATATCATTTTGAATTCACAGAGAAAAACACACCATCACCCATAATGATTGATCATGGACCAATCAGCTCGTCCATTCCTCCACCCAGCTGCACCAGCACCACAGCTACCACCTCTAAACCCTGGAGAAGCAAGTCACTCAGTGCTAAACACACTGCTACATCCTCTATGGTCACAGTTAAACAACCACCCCCGGATTCTCTTGAGGTTCCTCCTAAGATGATCACCCAGAAGTCCATGGAAAAGCTCTTCAACAGCAGAACGGGTTCCAGAACTTCCAAGCTTGTCAGTACGGAAGATGTCAATGCTGCTGAACCAGAAGAAGGCCAGATTTGCCCCATACACCCTGAAGCCCTCCCTGGAAACCAAAGGCCTGTCACTCCCAGCAGTTCTGGTGGCTCAAGTCCCAAGTTAGCGCTTAAGGGCATTGCACAGTTGACGCTCGGAAGGGCTTTGGCACCCAAAATAACCTCTGCAAAAGCGACTGAAAAAGTTAAAGAGAAGTCAAAGCCTAAAGAGAAAGACAAGCTCAAACATCTTGCTGTTACAGAACCTGAACATCTTAAAGGAGATACCAAAACCGATGGACATGTTGCACCCAACACTAAGAAGTCTGTTCCCAAAGGAAACAAAGCCAAGAAAGACAATGCCAAATCAGCCATGAGTGGGAGTCGCAAACCAAGCCAGGGAGGAAAGTGTTCAGCTGTAAATAAGACTGTAGCATCGCCCCCTTGTGGTCCGGAGGGAGAACGGTTATGGAATGGAAAGATAGGAGGTCTTTCAGTGCATAAAGGGCAGAAAGACAGTAGAAATTACAGCTCTACATCTAGCTTAGCATTTTTAGAGAGGAAAAGTTGCCAAGATCTAACTCTTGGTGCTCAGACGCACTCAACAGCCAATAATACAGTCAGTGTACAACTTCCACAGCTCCAGCAACAATACAACCATCCCAACACGGCTACTGTCACTCCATTCATGTACAGGTGACAGATTTATGATAACTTCAATGCATTATCCTAGATATCATTGATCAGATTATATTTGGCTCTGAACTAGCAGGTTGTCCTGTCTCTCTCCCTACAGTAGGTCTCAAACAGAAATCGATAAGACTGGGCTTATGGCAGGAGTGGAGGAAAGGAGAGAACGAACAGGCCTGAGCAGCAAATCCATCCATAATTCTCTGGAGAACCTGACAGGTAAACATGAGCATACTCATTGACAACACTACAAAAAAAAACCTTTTAGACCCATACCATTTAACTTGAGTTGTGACTAAAATGTTTGGGGGGCTTTGTCGAAACTGTAACTGAAAATAATAAAACTAGAAAACTCGTTAACTATGTTTATGTAAATATTCCGCTACAAACATGACATCAAATTAATCGCAGGGGCTTCTACTCATGGCCACAAATAAATCGATTCCAAGTGAATTGTTTCAGTGCTTCATAGTTAATCATTTTTTAGTGTTTCATAGCAAATCTGTTCAGTGATTCATAATCATTTTAGAAATTTTTAGCAAATTATTTTAGTGAATTATTTAACAGTTCACTAAAAAAAATCTGATGTCCCAGTGCTACATTTAAAAGAGAGGACAGTCGGGAAACCATGAGAGGTAAAAATAGCAATTATGGTGTTTTAACATGTTACAACGCTATATGTTGGAAATATTGCTTGTTACTGGAAAAAAAACTGTTCAAAAACAGTTTTAATCTCACTGTACTAAACATTTTCTACTGGACAAGTGTTGCTACTTTTAGGTAGTTACTCTCTAACTCTAATGCCCAGTTTGGACAAGGTCGTTTACTGTGACATTTTGTATAAAACAACACTGATTATTTATGAATAAGTGAGCACTCTGAGGCCAATGTCAGGCCAGTCTGAGGCTGAACAAGAAAACAAAACAGCACTCATCTGCATGTAAAAGGCTATGGATGTCAAGGAGTTGCCAAGGCCCACCAGTGCACGTGTGTGTGTGTGTGTGTGTGTGTGTGTGTGTCCTTTCTCAGTCTGTCAGAACTTTGTGTAGAGAGAAAAACTCTTCTCCACAGGGGAAGTTCCCTGGGCTGGTGTAGACATGAGAGCTGTATTCTAATTTCCCCTCTCTTATCCATGGAGGAAAGGAAAAGGCAGGACTGAAGTCACAAGAGCTTCTTTCACAAATCAATCGGCACATTCTCTGGGAAAACGACTCCGAATGTGTCAGACAGGCCATTTAGCCATCTTAATAGAAGGGTAAGAGAGTCAGGGACACGTTGCCACCAGGAAAAAAAAAAGCTCAGGACATTAGTAGCTCTGTGAGGTCGTTGTCTGCAAACAAGACAAAAATAAGCACCACTGGAAACAGACTTAAATGAATCGTCTTCTCAATGGATCGAGCAGGAAGTCATTGTCAGTTGGCATCTCCTCTCAGAACAGGAGGAACAAGAGATGGTTCTCATGAAGACACCTCAGACGACTGCTCCAGTCTCAGAAGAAGGGACAGGTTTTGGGGTTTAGACAGTTCTGGAGGACCTCCGACATCTTCTGAATGGCTGTCTGAACACACTCAACCAAGGGGTTTGAATGAAGGGGAAGTTAACACAGTTAGCTGTATATATCAGCTACATTTGAGTCAACACTCTTGTGTGTGGGATGGAATTGCTCGTGTTAATGAAGAGATCCTTCAAACCATGTTGGATATGTTTAAGAAGCATGAAAGTAAGTAGATGTGTGTGTGTCAGACGACTCTATCTGTTTTAAAGAGTTACCTGAGAGACATTTAGCACACCTAAATTCTTCATTATTCATTTGGGGCTTTTTGGTTACTTTTTATTGATAAAGACAGTAGCGAGAGGAGGAATGGACATGTGTCTTTTATATTAGCATGTGCGCTAACCATTAAGTCACATCTCTGGCAATTCTGTTCTTAACAAAATCTTATCTTGCCATCTTTTTGGTATTTTTTTCTTAGCTGAAGTCTGTCATTGTTGGCTTAAAAGAGAATACTGATTGTAGAAAATGATGTTTTGGCTAATGGGTGCTATAGCGCCCCTTTTGGCAATTTTGAGCATGTGCATTAACTGCTCAGCTACAGCTCCAGCAAATCTGTTCATCTCTAACTTTATTAATAAGAGTGATATTTAAGTATAATTGATGTACTATTATAGTTTTTGTGAATATTTTTGAATTAGATTTATTTGTACAGGTGCATCTCAATAAATTAGAATGTCGTGGAAAAGTTCATTTATTTCAGTAATTCAACTGAAATTGTGAAACTCGTGTATTATATAAATTCAATGCATACAGACTGAAGTAGTTTAAGTCTTTGGTTCTTTTAATGGTGATGATTTTGGCTCACATTTAACAAAAAACCCACCAATTCACTCTCTCAACAAATTAGAATACTTCATAAGACCAATAAAAAAAACATTTTTAGTGAATTGTTGGCCTTCTAGAAAGTATGTTCATTTACTGTACATGTACTCAATACTTGGTAGGGGCTCCTTTTGCTTTAATTACTGCCTCAATTCGGCGTGGCATGGAGGTGATCAGTTTGTGGCACTGCTGAGGTGATATGGAAGCCCAGGTTTCTTTGACAGTGGCCTTCAGCTCATCTGCATTTTTTGGTCTCTTGTTTCTCATTTTACTCTTGACAATACCCCATAGATTCTCTCTGGGGTTCAGGTCTGGTGAGTTTGCTGGCCTGTCAAGCACACCAACACCATGGTGACTTAACAGGCTTTTGGTGATTTTGGCAGTGTGGGCAGGTGCCAAATCCTGCTGGAAAATTAAATCAGCATCTTCAAAAAGCTGGTCAGCAGAAGGAAGCATGAAGTGCTCCAAAATTTCTTGGTAAACGGGTGCAGTGACTTTGGTTTTCAACAAACACAATGGACCAACACTAGCAGATGACTTTGCACCCCAAATCATCACAGACTGTGGAAACTAACACTGGACTTCAAGCAACTTGGGCTATGAGCTTCTCCACCCTTCCTCCAGACTCTAGGACCTTTGTTTCCAAAATGAAATACAAAACTTGCTCTCATCTGAAAAGAGGACTTTGGACCACTGGGCAACAGTCCAGTTCTTCTTCTCCTTAGCCCAGGTAAGACGCCTCTGACATTGTCTGTGGTTCAGGAGTGGCTTAACAAGAGGAATACAACAACTGTAGCCAAATTCCTTGAAACGTCTGTGTGTGGTGGCTCTTGATGCCTTGACCCCAGCCTCAGTCCATTCCTTGTGAAGTTCACTTGAATCGATTTTGCTTGACAATCCTCACAAGGCTGCGGTTCTCTCGGTTGGTTGTGCATCTTTTTCTTCCACACTTTCTTCCACAACTTTCTGTTAACATGCTTGGATACAGCACTCTGTGATCAGCCAGCTTCTGTGGCAATTAATGTTTGTGGCTTACCCTCCTTGTGAAGGGTGTCAATGATTGTCTTCTGGACAACTGTCAGCTCAGCTGTCTTCCCCATGATTGTGTAGCCTAGTGAACCAAACTGAGAGACCATTTGAAGGCTCAAGAAACCTTTGCAGGTGTTTTGAGTTGATTAGCTGATTGGCATGTCACCATATTCTAATTTGTTGAGAGAGTGAATTGGTGGGTTTTTGTTAAATGTGAGCCAAAATCATCACAATTAAAAGAACCAAAGACCTTAAACTACTTCAGTCTATGTGCATTGAATTTATTTAATACATGAGTTTCACAATTTGAGTTGAATTACTGAAATAAATGAACTTTTCCACCACATTCTAATTTATTGAGATGCATCTGTAATTTTATACAGATATAATTCTGAAGCTTTAATTTATTTAGTCTATTTTCGTACTTCAGCTTAAACTAAATGAAAATGACGATAATTCTTAGCAGGAATGTCATGACAGCAGTTAGCTTGAAAGACGGCTAAGAATATTGACAGAATATAGACATTTATGCTAATGTCCGCTATCTCTCCTTGAAAAGAACTTTCATCCCTTCTAAATAAAGCCAAGATCAATCTCAATGCTATTTTTATATAAATTGGTCTATATTTTAAGCAGTTTGAGAGGAAACATATCTGTTTTTACTCAAGTAGCGCCTAGTGTACAAAGATTTGGCCTCAGTGAGCAGTTCTGAAAGAAGTTGTTTGTGGTTTTTACAGCCTGCAGGAATGTACTTTACCACAGCACTCGTTCTTTTTCACATTTTACATCATGTGCGAGTGTGTGTGTGTATGTGTGTGTGTGAGTCTGCTCTGTACCTCCTTAGCCCCTTGTGGACCCCTCATGATCAGTAAACAGCCGTTAATCCGAGTGGCCAAATCCCCGCTCACCTATGGCATACACTGTGTTTATTTTCAAGCAGCCGTTGGCTCACGATTCATACGTTAACATTGGTGCAAGAAAACAAAAAGCTCTTTTACGGAAAGCTAGGAGATTTAACTTCAGAGCAAATGGGGCAGAGTTAGAGCTGTGGTGCTAATACAGAGTTTGGAGTTGCTTCATTTACATTATCCCAGGATTCTGAGGGTTTTGGCTGCATTTTTTAAGCATTTTAAGTGTGTGAATATGTGTGTTCGGACATGCCTTAGAGTTACGGTAGCAGCTGTTTGCAGACTGTGGTGATGGTGATGTCTGGTTTCCTCAGGTGAGGACTCAGAAACCAAGAGGTTACGTACTGTGAAAAATATTGCTGATCTGAGGCAAAACCTGGAAGAAACCATGTCCAGTCTGCGGGGGACGACTTATTTCAGTCATAGGTAAGAACCGCATGATAATTTTATTTTTGGTTATTTGTGTGTTTGGAAGTGGTCAAAGTGGTCAAACGTATTTTAATTGAATATTCTGGGTTTAGTACAAGTATTGATTTCCACAAAATAAATACATTTGTCTCTTCTTTAAAAAACAAAAACAAAAAAAAGATTTCAGTGAAGCAGCTACAATGGAAGTGAATGGAGACAATAAATGTTTTAACAGAAGTGTTTTTATAAAATTACAAGCTTCATATTTCTGCTTTTAAATCATTCAGAAATTGGCCATACTTGCAACTTCCATTTTTGCTTTTTCAATGGAAACCAGGGATCAGTGTTGCCAACTCTCACAAGATAAATAAGCAACCGCAACTTCAAAAAACAAGCCCAATATTTTTATATTATTTATTATCATCAATATTATTTACTATCAATAAATGAGCCTGCAACATAGTAAACTGAAACCACTCAGAGTTTGTAGAGCAAAAACAGAAGTTATATTACAAAAATCATCAACAAAGATGAAGGGCACACACTATCTTCCAATCATCTGCGAGCAGAATAGTTTTGGAGATGAAAAGGAGAATAAGACAAGAGCACTAAGAGGGCACTTTAATATAGCCACAAATTTATAATAAATAAACTCAAACCATATGTATCTATTAAGTATTACTACTTGTTTATTTATTGATTTAATGATTAATGTATTATAAAAATATTTTACTAATTGAATTAGGTCCCTTTCCTCCCCTGCACCGTTCACCTTCTCCCATGTTTCCTCTCTGTCTACATCTCTGTTGGTGGCATTGTCTGTCTATTTACATCTATTAACCATCATTGCTTGGATTACAATGTCACATGTCTGCATGTTAAATGAGATTTTACTTCAATGAGGGGGAGGAGGGGGCGTGATGCGCTATGACAAATTATGTTACAGCACTTTTCCTATTGCACTGATTTATTTTTGTTGTTTCTCATTTTTTATTGTCTCTCATATTTAGATATTTTCTGACAGAAAAACAAGAATGATTCAGAAAATGTTTTTATTTTTGTTATATATATATATATATTTGTGGTAATCATCCCAAAGGAGTCCCACTAGTGGTAGCTGCTTCTTACTGCACTTTTTCTACTTCATGATCAGACTCTCATGACTTCAGTTCAGTAGGGTTGAAGTACAACATGACATTAATTATGACTGGGCACAGAGATCACAGCACAGTTCAGAAAGCACCCCATTGTTCCCGGGTGTGTGAACTCTTTTATCTCTGGGGGTTTGCGAACTGTTAAACTCTAAATGGCTTTGAGGAAGACAGTTTGATTGGCATTAGGAGCTGATTTGGGGGGTGCCGGGTTTTTGTCTTTGCTGTGATCAGTTTGATGCGTGTCGCGGCCTTCCAGGGTACAAAAGCTGGCCGTGAAATTGGCTGGGGGCCTCCTACTGCCTCCTAATGCTGGATAAAAAGCTTGTTTTAATATTCCAATGAAACCCTGTCCTCACAGGACGCAGAGTTTTGCCAGAATCACAGTGATGCTTTTACTTTTTGCTTGCTTTACGTTAACAAATTGCTAAAACTGAAATATAAAGTACATTAAAGCTCCTGTAGCTCAAGTGGTAGAGCATTGCGTTACGAAGCGCAAGGTTGGGGGTTCGATTCCCTGGGAACACATGATAGGTAACATTTGATAGCTTGAATGCACTGTAAGTCGCTTTGGATAAAAGCGTCTGCTAAAATGCATAAATAAATTAAAGCGGAATGAGAAAAAAATAATATAAAAATGACAAAATTACTGAAAGTTAAACTACAATTAAAATGAAAACTGAAACTATAAAAATAAAAGATAATCCAATGAATGCTATAATGCTGTGTAAATAATACTAAAATAAAACTTGTCCATTGACAATTCAGTGATGAAAAATATTTCAAAAAGCCAACTACATATAAAAGATTTTCTGTAACAGTCTATCAAATGATAAGAAATGGTTAGACTATATTGTTTCATCTCGTAAAACTCTCCTGTGACGTGCAACTATATATTGTTTTGTTAATTTAAAAAAAATATATATTAAGCATAGCTGCTAAGCCAAGTGTGCCCAAACTCGGTCCTGGAGGGCCGGTGTCCTGCAGAGTTTAGCTCCAACTTGCCTCAACACACCTGCCTTTAAGTTTCTAGTATGCCTATAACAGCTTGATTAGCTGGTTCAGGTGTGTTTAATTGGGGTTGGAGCTAAACTCTTCAGGACACAAGCCCTCCAGGACCTAGTTTGGACACCCCTGCATTAACTACTCGGTCTAACAAATGTTCAAAATGCAACATAAGCAATAAATAACATAAAAATGATGTGCTATCATTTATTGCTTTTAGTCCGATCAATGGTGTGTGTTTTGATACCATCTTAAATTAATTTGTAACTTGGTGGTTGTCAGTGGTGTTACAATCATTTCTTCATTCAAGGCCAGCATTTATAAGAGAAAATTGTTTCAAAACTTTTTATATTTCTGAAAATTCATTTCCATTGAATGAAAGAGAATGGGGATGAACTCCAAAAATGGTCCACATAACTATTTTATATACAACAAACGGTTTACTTTTATGCATTACATTTTCAGCTGTATTTTCTGTATCAAAGTGGCAAATAAATAACCCATGGGACCTATATTTTACACCATTCAAATCCTAGTTGTTCATGTCATCATTAACATCTCATGTCTTTTCTGTCTGACTCTCATTTGCCAGCACCCTCGAGACGACCTTTGACAGCACTGTAACTACAGAGATCAATGGGAGGGCTTTGCTTGCCCTCACTTCCCGCCCTGCTTCTGCATTACCATGGCGACTGGGCTCATCCAGTCCTCGCCTACAAGCTGGTGATGCCCCCTCTTCAGGAAATGCATTTTTACAGCATGGCAATGGCTGTGGATGGCACACACATAGGGATCAGACCTGCACGCACAGTGGAGTCTTCTGCGGCCTTGAACTCTCCGAGAAGGTGGAGGAGCTGGAGGGGGTCGCCATGGAAACAGCGGGGTACATGAGTGATGGAGACGTCCTGGGCAAGAGCATGAAGATGTATACCGTCACCAGTGGGTGAGTGTGGTTTGATGGCAGTTTGCAAAGTTTTCACACATTTCAGGTGCTTAACTATTTATAGACTGATTTAATAAGAGAATAAAATCAAAATCAATACTAGGCAATAAAAAAAAACCATATATACGAGAGAGAGAGAGAGAGAGAGAGAGAGAAAGAAAATAGGGAAAATCGTGTGTGTATATATATATATACAAATGTAGGTAAGAATGCATCTCTCTGCATCTGCCTCTGGGTGGCGCTCTTTTGTTATTCCTTTTTACTAATAAATTTGGAGCTTTTTTTAATGAGCAAAATTTTGATGATAGTTACAAAGATGTGTAATTGATGTGTGTAATCATTTATAATGTCCATTTAGCACTATGTATCAGAAGATGTGAAGTTAGTGTATGTGTAGCACAGTGGCTCAACGCACCCTGCACTGAATTCCGAGTCCCATGAGCTGCTAGCCACAGCTTTTTAGCATGTAATCATGTAATGCCCACAACCCGAGTTCGTCTGCTTCTGTATGCAGCTTTAAGCAGCTATAAATGTGTAGGGTCTCACTACTGTACACTAATACTTCAAAAGCCCAAATAACTTTTTCAAGTTTGCAGTTATTTTGTTCTTATGTCTGTTATCAGCTTTTCATTTCGCTGTCTGTCAGTAGGACATGAAAATGCAACATGTAGCCCGTGGTAAGAAGACGGGAGTCAAAGGTCATGGGAAATATTCATGGTTGAATCCTGAGAGAGGGTGAATATATGAATATTTGTGGTACGAAGAGAAAGAGAGTACTTGAATTTACCTCACAGACATGCATTTAGCTGACTTTCATGGAAAAATCTGCGACCTTTTGACCCTGCGGAAGAGATATGAGGTTACATCCAAATTTGGAAATGTGACTAAATGCACAAACACAGCACATGTAGCAATGTACACACAGGCTCGTGCATAATCTTTCCCTAGTCCTGTTCAAACAGGAATCAGACAGACACCTTTTATTGGATTCTCATATTCCTTCTGCTCAGTGCTGAATTCCAGTAGAGTGATTCTGTCACCACAAGAAAATCTTTGTGAGACATTTGATCATAGTTGGAAGGCTTTTAAGCCCAATTACTGAGACCATATATGGATGGATTTTGAAACGCAGTCAACATTGGGTACTTACAGCAAATTGTGTTTCTAAAACCCGATGCCTTGGTTTGGATTAGTGTCTTTTTACCAGCTTATCTTAGTACCATCTTAGTTACATGTTTGATTAATCAGATAAAGACAACAGGAAAAACATTTAACAATGTTTTGTTGGAGATTATGTAGGTATTGTTTTAGTCCATCAAGTATCGGTTTTGTTTTGTATTTTTATCTTATTTTATCTGATTTTTTAAAACTTTATTCACATTTAACTGAATGATACAATATATTTTGTGAGAAAATATGTAGGACAGATACTTATTTTATCCAGTGAGATTTGTTTTAAGTGTATTTATTTTTATTTTATTTGAATTGTTTTAATAACTTTTAACTGTTCATAGAAAACATTTAGGACAAGAACTAGTTGTTTTGTTTTATTTTAATTACATAATTTATAATTATTCATTTAAATTTAGAATCAATTTCTAATTTATTTATTATTTGTAAAATCTTTTACCTTAGTACATAATTTGTAGGTAAACATATAGGATCAGAATCAATTTCTAATGATATTTGATTGAAATGTAGATGTTATTTCTTTATAAAAAACATTTTTATTTATTTATTTATATTTAAAAACTGTTTATATTTTAAAACAATTTGTAGAAAACATGTAGGACAAGGACCAGTTGTTTTATTTTATTTTATTCCTATTTTTATTTATTTTTTCCTTGCCTATTCACCCTTGATTTTATTTTATTTTATTTTTTTTATTTATTTTATTTTATTGGGTCAGAGTATTTAACTGGTTAAACTGATGTTGAATGACTTGCAGTGGGTTGCCAGGTCAGGGCAAATGAATAACCTCCTTGGGTCAGAGTATTTAACTGGTTAAACTAATCTTAACAAGGTTTGTTGCTTAGTAACCAATGTTAAACCCAGTCTGTTGTTCCCAGTAACACACCTGTCAGGGAACTAAAGAATAAGAAATATTATCCAGTCATAACATTAAAACGCAGACACTATTTACAATCATAGATAACCTCTACAAAAAGTACAATGCTGGTACTATAGTTGAGTGATGCTATCAGATGCTGGTGCTTTGATGCATACCATTGTATCGTTTATTTACCAAATTCATGAACTATGGCAAGACAGTTGCCAAAGGTTACAGAGGACATATGCTAAAAAAAAAAGTAACTTCAAGTTTAATCAATGTTAAATGGTCACATAAATCTACTAAACACATTTACAGTTTTATTACAGATTTACAATAAACAAAGTAGATGAATTTAATATAGTTGCTCTACAAATTGCTAAACTTTTGATAGAAGTTTTGAAAATTATGATTAAGCAACCAAAAGATTGTGAAATTCATATTTACTGACTTCTGAATTTTTTTTTTTGGAAATTACCCACCTTTTTTTTGCTCTGAATCACACCTGATGATTCATGTAGTATTTAATTACCGGAACTGAATTACTTCAAACATTAGTGCAGCGTGTGCTGTTTGGAAATTTCCCACCTGCCCAGCAGGTTAGTCAGCCGCCCAGATGATGAAACGCTGTCACCTGATTGCTTCACAGCAGAAAATGAGAGATAAAGCTAAAGGATGAGTGTCTGTTAAGACACCTTCAGAATCTCTGTGTTGTCACCATCTGCAAACTTCATAGCCAAATCAAACCCTCTCCCATTATAATCAACAAAGCTAATACTGGGAAAATGCTTAGGAATGTTATATATTTTAAAAAGTGTAAAAGCACTGTATGTAAACAGTTATTATTAGATTAAACAGGATGAAACATTTTTCTGTTAAAAAAAAAAAAGACTAAATCCAGAAGAACTGTGGCAACGTCTCCAAGATGCTTCAGTACTGTATTTATATGTTTATATGGTTAAAATTTTTAGTTTGGGGACCAATTTTCACTATTAACTAACAGTTATCTATGACTTTTGCTTCAGTAAACTCCTAATTTCCTGATAATTAGTAGTTAGTAAGGTAGTTGTTAAGTTTAGGTATAGAGTAGGATTAAAGTATCTAGAATGGTCATGCAGAAAAGGGCATAAATATGTGCTTTATAAGTACTAATAAACAGCCAAATGCTAGTAATATGCATGCTAATAAGCAACTAGTTAATAGTGAGAAATGGTTGCTAAACCAAAGTGTTAACTTACATTTCTATTTTTATTTTACTCATATAAACATTTGGTTTAACAGGACAAAACCTGTAATTTTTCTGTTAAATCTAATAATAAATATACTACTGCAAAATTTATGGCCAAAATCTATATTATTTTTACCAGGACATTTAATTTACTTTAAATTAAATATTGTTGAAAGACATTCACCTCTTTACAATCATTGCATGAAGATTTAATTACATATTTAATTACATATATTATTAGTAATGATTGTAATTAGTGCATTTGTTCGTAATTCATCATGTGGCCTTCTGTGCCACAAAAAAATTTACTATTGTAAATAAAACAAAAAAATCTATATTATTAATTAGAATTTTAAATAAATTAAAATGAATTAATTTTTTTTTTTTTTTAAACATGGCAACAAATTGTTATTCAGTATTATTGTGTTGTGGTTCTTTTGTGCAAGAGATGTATCTGTTATATGGTAAAAATCATGTTAACCTGAAACATCACGCTCATCTGGAATCGGATCAGCCTGTTATCAGCGCTGCTCTCCTCCTGCAGTAGTTTTAAGTGTTTGGTTCATATTGCTTGTCGCCCGAGGGCTAATGACTGTCCTTTGAGAACCTGTTTAGAACATCCGCTTAAACGGCTCAACAGAGTAAACACCCATCAACCTACTGCCTCAGGTTAAGACACACTCTCTCACACAGCTCACCTGTCCACTTCTGCCTATAGTGCAACCCATAATCGCTCTTATTTTCTCTCTCTCCTCACTTCTCAATGCAATGTATCCTTAGGGATAATAAGAACACGGATAGGTACTTACAATAAGATCACAAATACATAAACACACCTTAACACAGTCAACAGACACAGTCATGTGAAACCAGCCATGCTTTCTTAATGGTCGCAGTCCTAGCTTGTGACCTTTGGTGAGGTGAGGGAATATTTTGACTTGCATGCTGGTTAAGGTATTATTGGTGTTAAATTTAAAGAAGCACTAGGTGTAGTTTATAGCTGCTTTGGCTTAATTGTAATATTGAAGTTAATTTAAACTAGCTTGTAGTTTGCAAAGTTCATATTGATTGTTCAAGTTATACTATGCAGGTTTCATTTGGAACTTCAAATTAATTGTTTGGGCATAATTTTTTTTTGTGTGTGTGTGTGTGTGTGTGTGTATATATGTGTGTGTGTGTGTGTGTGTGTGTGTGTGTGTGTGTGTGTGTGTGTGTGTGTGTGTGTGTGTGTGTGTGTGTGTGTATTTATGGTATTTATGTAAATACATCAAATAAAGTCTTTCCTGTAAAATCCATGGCGCGATGTTCTAAAATTATCTCACTTCTCTACTTAGGTAGAGAAACAGGTTTTTCCTGTGGGCTGATTTCTTGAGACATTGACAAACGTTTGTCTTTACTCTGTTTAAAGACATAAATGAATTCATTTGTTATGAATGCGAACGTGCAAACACAACATGCCGTCAAAGGAGCCGGACATTTATAGATCATAGATTATCAAACGGCGGCATCATCATGTAAAATATTTTCTTTTGTTAATGCATCTCGCTACGTATTTAACTGTTGCGTTTCACAAAACAGCCAGTTTATGCTCCATTTACAGAAACGACACCACGTTAGATTTACAATTGCGTCTCGTTTGTGTCTTGTATGCTGAACTAGCATCGGTGTGTGTGCGTGTGTCTGCAGATACATGACGGACGGAGGTCTCAACCTGTACTCCAGGACGGTTAACCGGGTCTCAGATGGAATGAATAGCGTGAGAGGGACCCTTCACCACTTTAATCCCAAGAGTCAAGATGACACTGAAAGGTAGGACTTAACCTTTCACCTGTGCGTCACCTGCACTAACTCACCATGTAGACTCTCATTTGTAATGTTTTTTTCTTTCTGATGATCAGTAGTCCTGCATGTTGATCCTCACAGACTGTTCTGTAATCAAACCGGAGCGTTTTAGATGGGCAACAGAGTTACTTTTGTTTCCTCAGAAAGGAATGGCCAAAGGCAACTGCTAATGGATCAGTTTAGACATACATCCACTTCTTTATGTGTGTGTTCTCACGTGCACTGTGCCGTCCTGCAGGCCCTGCGGCTGTTTAATGTCCCACATCCCTCGTCATTTGCGCTTTGTCTTCTCAAACGCAACAACAATCTGTGTGAACATGTAAAACTGTCTGTGTTTTTACTAAACACACTCTGAACTGACAGCAGTCGGCATATTTATTGTTAAAAACGTCTCATGAGCTGTGACTCATTGGTTAGGAATAGAAAGATGTCTGAAATGTCAGCTTGAAAGAGTAAATGAAAAATGTAGTGGTAGAAAACAAATACATTAGAGAGGATTTGGAAGAAATAAGCTTAGAAATGAAAATGAAAAGGGAGTGCAATGCTTGCCACAGGTTTGAAAAATACTTGCAGTGGAAAATCCTCCTATTACCCACAACACAAAAATGGGGTAACATTTTATTTTAAGGTGTCCTTGTTACAAGTACTTACTATTATAATAACAATTAATTATGAATAATTACATGGAAGCAACCCTAAGACAAATCCTAATCCTAACCATATAGTAAGTATATGTAGTTAATTAATATTGCACAGTACTTAAATGTATAATTACACTGTAACAAGGACACCTTAAAATAAAGTGTAACCCAAAAATTGTCTACTAGATGTAACAAATAACAAATAATGTGTGATTTTTAACAATATTTTTAGTCATTTTAATTACATAGGCTAGTGTTACATTTAATCACATGCTAATAGTATGCAGCATTATGCACAGTAAATTGTGCCAAATTACAGCATTTAAATGGTAGAGTTCTCCTTGCTTTGTTATATAGTGTCTCACTCAGTGAATGGGACACAGATTTTACTGATACTAGTAAAATGTACTTTATATAATACGTGTCAAATAATATTCTTTGACGTCTCTTCCAATAAACAGTAGTTTACATTAAATTAAATGAAAATTAAATTGTATATCCAAAATGGCAATAATGCCCAGAAAAAAAAGAAAGACATTTTTTTTTTTTTTTTACGTGTGGCTTTTAATTTAAAAAAAGCGTGAAATACACCTGGAATCTTATTTTGAAATTTCGATAAAATATGCATTCTTACAACCATCTAAAACATATTATATAAAGGTCATAAAGTAGACATTGTCATAATTCATCAACTCAAGTTCATAAGCAGTCGCTTGGCATAAATATGACTTTCTTCATTCTGTAGAGCGTGAAAGAAAATGTTTTGAAAAATGTCCATACAATGAATGTCAATGGAGTCTCATGTTGCTGGGTTCTGGATTAAAAATCACATTTATTTATATCCATAGGGAAATCTATATTTTAAGATAACTTATAAATCTTTAAAAACAGACCAACTATGAGCTACAAGGTTGTTTATCGATGGTATATGATTTTGTTGAAGCCATCAGCCCAAATCATTTCAACATATTTTTTAAATAATGATGTTTAACAGTGGGATTCCTGGTGAAAAACTACATTACATTTTGATTCAAATGTTGTGGTTCACCTCATAGCTGGTTGCTTTGGTTAATGGCTCTCCACTTTCCAAGACTTCCAAGACCAAGACTTGAATGGGAAAAATACTTCCGTAACCAAGGTGGCATAAAAAGTGGTTTGGAACAACATGAGGACATTTTTGGGTGAACTCTGAGAATCCATTCCTGCAAAGTGGACCAGACTTAGTCTATCATTAAAACTCTGACTCTTGAAGACTAAACTTCCCTATCCTTGATGAAGTCAGTGCAGAAAATCTCGCAGATAAAATGGCAGTCGATCAAAACGTTGGCAGAAAATAATGAAAGTCAGACAGATGACAGACAGACAAGGTTTGTAAGATCAACTGTTCTCCAAATAAGGTCATTTTCTTGAGCCCAGCCAGGTGTTTTTGCAGGATTCTGTGCCCAGTACCTGTCAAGATATCGTCTTAGTGCCCAGATTGATACAGGTGAAGGAGGGATGATCTAAGACCTTGTGAAATGTAGCTGGGTGGGGCAGGAATGGCGAGAATCCAATGGGAATTCCTTTTCTGTTTTCCTTCTTACTGGAAATGCTTGATGTCATGTATAATTTAATGGATTCTTTCTCCAACAGCAGCTGGTGTAAAAAAAGAGTTAGGTGTTTTCCCTCACGTTATTTTGACTTGCTTTGTCACCAAATCTGCCAAAACAAAGTCCGGGTCAGTGAAGAAAGATGAGGCGGTGTGGACTTTAGTGATGCATCCTTCTGAGAGCTGTTTAAATTCCATCGAGAAGGGAGCCATGTTGCTTTTGGAGTTGGATGTTGTGGATGCTGTAGAAGATTATTTTGATTCATTTCCACTGTACTGTAAATTCGCTCAAGGCTCCTGTGATCAGATCACAAGCCAAGCTCTCGCTTTGATGGTCTGGTCTAGATATTTTTTTCCAGATAATCAATTTAATTTCATAGATATTTTAATATGATTAGTTTAACTAGGGATACATATTATATTGGTACTATATTGGTTACTGGCCAGTATTATTAGTGTTTGTAATTTATTTTATTTTTTTATGATAAAAAATATTTATTAAAAATGTATTAACAATTATTTAATTTGTATGTATTTTATTTGAATTAATGAATTTATTTTATTCCTTTTTAATACATTTACTATTACATTTATTTAGCATTTTTAATTTTTTCAATTATTTTTCCTTTTTTTCAATTATTTTTCAAAGTAATTTAATGTATTGATCAAGATTGGATTTTTAATCATCATTTTTTTTTACATTTAGATTCCATTAGCCATCATCAAATGCTCACTTAAAAGTAAATCTCAAAATGAATGTTCATTTTCATAACGTACATTACAAAATTCACTTTTAAAATGAAAATATGGAAGGTAAACCGGGGGGTGATTCATTTCTATACCCACTGTAACTGGTGTCCTTTGAGGTCTTTAAATCTGCTTGCATATTTACATAATGTATATGTCAAACCACAGTAAAGGAGTAAAGGAAATAGGACCTCCTCCTTTTCATATACTTTTGCATATGACAGTTGTCTCAAGCATGTGGTGTCTGAATCCCCGTGTAGTTTCCCGCCGGTGGAGGGATGTCCATTTTTCAGGTCCGTGATGACTGCTACATTGTGTTTGACTGTGTAATTTGGCCAAGGTAGTTCAAACACAGCTCTGAAATGTGATCAGGGCGTCTCGCCCTGAAGAAAGGGGCTTAGGGACCAAGTCTGGACTGAAAGCAGAGACCTGGTCAAATCCACACCCACACACAGAGGAAATGTGCCATATTGCACTCTCTCATCTGTGGGTCAGTTGGTTTCTGTCCTTCTGTTCAATGCATATGAATGCCTTTGGTGTGAGGCATTTAGTCAGATCAGTTTACATTATTGTACCTCAAGGACTTCTATATGTAAATAACCTGTATGTTATGATTGTCTAACCTCTGTCTTCCGGCATACTTTACACTTTAAGTTGCTGAATACTGAATTTGTGTTCATTTGTAAATTATTTGTTAATTGTGTCATGGTTGTGATGTCAAACTAAAATATTTAATATTTTAATAATTGAAGTAGTAGTAGTACTTCCTTTTATTATTCCCTTGAGGAAATTCTGTTTCGGTTGGTTTCAACATGCATTTTCACATAGTCAAACAATACAACATAACAACAGATACCAAACAATAGCAACAAAAACACTGAAAGAAAAAAAAAACATGGGAAGAAAAGAAAAGAAAAAACAGAGCTATCTTTCATTTATGCATTTCAAATAAATATTTATATTCAATGCAAAGTACATAAAAAAATCTAGTCTAAAAGAAAACACCAAATGAAGATGAGGAAGAATTAAAAAAAAAAAAAAAAAAAAAAAAAATTTCTATAGACCAGTGTAATAAACAGCAGTGTTTATCTGTATATATTTTACAGACACTTTTTAATATATGGAAAATGGCACATAGACACTTTTTGGAGAGATGTCAAAAGCAGTTTGAACTGATTCATAGAAATGAATTTTGCTATTTGCAGAACTAAATTATCTGGAATGTATTGTGCCTATTCAGTATATTACACATTAAAATCATCACAAACATATTTTGTGAATCCCTAGACAATACCATGAATGAATTCTGAATGAGATATTGGTAGCTAAGATGTACTGAGAAGGGAGCTTTGCGTGTGAGTATGTCTTATATAAGAGCAAGAAAAATGATATGTCCCCTTTAAGCAAGATTTGGTTTATGGCTTTCATTGCAACCTTAGAATATTTTTCCAAAGGCGTTTTACATGGAATTAAATCGTGCTACTTTTCTTTTCCTCTCATTGTTGTTAGGTGTCAAAATAATTGACTCTTGTGCTGATTTCTTTAGAAAGCATGTTTTGTGTTGTGTCATCTACTGCCAGTGTTATTTGGCTGTAGATAAATGAATATTTCTGCCTGTAGGATTTGGCTGGAGGTCTGTGGGGCTACAAGACCCTCAGTCTACACAAATATGCTCTCAACCAGGAGAAAGAAAGAAAAAGAGAGATGAGCTGGCAACTTGCCTTCTTGCCAACAAGCATTATTATTCATGATAGCTCAGCAGGTACAGTCATTAAGTGCATGGGAGGGCTGAAAAAAAATCTCTCCCCACTTTCACGCTTCTCTTGCACCCCCAGCCCCTCGCCACACATGCACCACACTCGCCAGTAAGAGCACAGTGGCAATAGTGTTATGGCTGAGACTGATTAGGATCTTTGATAGTGCCGATGTGTCTGGTTCACAGGGATCTGATATGTGTCCCTGTGATCAGCTGTAACTGTACAGTGCCAGATAGAAATGGATGACGAGAGACCGAGACTGATTACTTGAGACTGATCACTTTGGACATGACAGACTGATCTAAGGCTCGTACGAGGCAGTAAAGTAAGCATGCTATCAAGGATGACAGCTGAAGTGGTTTTGTATTTGTGTGTGAGTGTGTGTGCATTTATAGTTGTGTGTCTCGTAACTATATCTGCAGTTTGTTTTGGCTGGTCTTGAACATTATGAACAAGTGTTAACTCTTTACATTTGCTTTTATTATTGAATATAGCTGTTTGTTACATCAGATTTAAATTTTACTCTTTGTTTTGTTTGTATGTTTTTGTTGTGAGTTTATTTAGTTTTTTTTGTGACTTTTATTTTGTTTTTCAGAGTTTTGTTTTTGTTATGGATTTTTCATTTTGGTTTTCTGTTTGGTTTGTATTTTGTTTTTGTTGTTTTGTTTTATTTGCCTCATTCATTTTTTATTTTGTTTTATAATATTATTTTAATGTTTTAATTTTTTCTGTAATTGTTATATATGTTTTTATTTTTTTAATTTAGTTTTTTTTTTTTACTTTGGGTCTGATCAAAAAAAAATTAATTAAAAAATTAATTGTTTACAACCTATAAAAATCTATAAATCTATAATATGCATTTAAAAAATAAACAGAGTTAATGTTCTAGCAACATCAAGTAATTGGATGTATTAACACATTATTTATCACAGGCCTAAATTTGTCATATTTTACATTTGCAAATAGCCATTGAAACTTCCTGGTCTATTATTGGTAAGTTTGTAACATGAGTGAATGAAACCCAGACAGTCATTTAAGTCTGCCAGCAGAATTCCAGCACAAAGGGACAAGCAGCCTCGGTCTATTGTCATCTGTTACTCTTAAGTCATTAACCCCATCCATCGCCAATACTGCAATGAGTGCAAGTCTGGTTCTTTCACCTCAAGCCCTCAGGACAGACTCAATGACAGCATGCGAAGCTTTCTTTGCTCTTAAGCTCCTTAAGCTGCCACCCGTGCAATTATTTTTTATTGTCGTGTTGAGGCAAGCCATTTGGAAACATAATCTTTTGGGTTTATTTGTTGTTTCAGTGTGAATAAAGGATGCAAAAGAACATCCGTTCATTTGCCATTGACACGTCTGGTATTGATGGAGAAAGCGATATGAAAAGAGAACTGCTTCCTCTGTGGTTTAGGACGGGTGAACATGGGCTCTGAGGGGGGCTTTGTAATCCCAGCAGAGCGAACTGCTCTCCAAACAGTTAGATAGATGGGACATGAAAAAGAGAGAGCTCTTATCTGACATCTGAGGAAACAGCTACTTCCTTTACCGCAGTCTATACATACAATACATGATTGGCAACCAATGCTCCATGATGGAGACGCAAGTTTCTGGATGGTACCATTAAGAAATTAAGTACAAGTTGCTGGTTCTTAAAGGATAGTTTACCCAAAAATGAAAATTTGCTCAAAACCCTCAGGCCAACAAAGATGTAGTTTCTTCATCTGAACAGATTTGGAGAAATTTAGCATTACATCACTTGCTCACCAGTGGGTGCCGTCAGAATGAAAATCCAAACAGTTTATTAAAAAAAAAATGCTTTCTCCAGTCAAAAAAAGTTGATCCCCTGACATACTTGTTTAGAGCTGTATTTGACTTTTTTCAATTGTAAATGTTGCTTGATCTGTGCAAATTTTTATCCTGATTCAGACAAGACAACATTTTTTTTTTTTACTGGAGAAAGTAACATTTTGGATAGAGGACTTATATTTTAGCCAGAAGCACTTATAGAGTTGTTGCTTACAAACATGCAGCTTTTCACTTCCACTTACTTGTGGATTATTGTGATGTTTTTATCAGCTGTTTGAACCCTCATTCTGACGGCACCCATTCACTGCAGAGGATCCATTGGTGAGCAAGTGATATAATGCTAAATTTCTCCAAATCTGCTTCAAAAAAGAAACAAACTCAACTACATCTTGGATGGATGGCCTAAGGGTGAGTAAATATTTAGCAGTTTTTCATTTTAGGTGATCTATTCCTTTAATTGAGAGCTCTGAGAACCATCTTCCTTCCTGGAATTATTTTATGATGTTGAGATTTCTCTAAACTCTAGAGGAGACGCGAGATCTTTCTTCCAGAAAAAAACATCACAAACTCATCTCAAGTCTGTCTTAGAAAATCAAGTGAGATATTAAAAGATATCGTTTGTGATTTTTCTTTAAATTGGGAACATCAGTCTTGGCTGGTCTGCATGATTTTGTTTGCTTGAGAGAGGTTTTGTAGCTTAGTAGATTCTGAAAGTGTTCACGTGGACAATGTGATTGTTTTTGTGGGGAGGAATCACACCTTCAGCAGTGCTAATTGGATGCTTGAGACAATGATCTTAATCACTCGGCACCGTGGTTTATTCACATGCAAATGTGTTCACAGAAGAGGAAGTAGGAGTTGGAGGGACAGAGAAAAGAAAAGAAACAGATAAACAGACTGAAAGACAGAGGGAGGAGGATATCCATCAACACATGGGATGCCCATCCCCCATACTACTGTGTGTGTGAGCGAGAGAGAAAGAAAGAGAGGGAGAATTAGTCATATAAATGGATTCTGTATGCAGTGATGGGGAGTAACTGATTAAAAAAAAATCTATCTATCTCACAGTTTAGCTAATACTGTAACTGTAGTTTTATAAAAAATGGTTAATTGCTTGTTGCTTATCAAACTATAGTATGAATAGTCTGTTGTGATGATCTTGTTTACAAAAGCTTTACATTTTGCACCGAATAATACAATCTCATATGAAATATCTTCAGAAATGATGATCTTTCATTTGAGATTTTATTATTCGATGCAAAATGTACAGCTTTTGTCTACCAGCATGCGCTGTCGCTGTGTGTATTCTGTGTGGAAGTCAGAGACAGAAAAAAAAGTGAGAAAAAATAGAGTGCTTGTGTTGTTTCAGTGTGGCATGTGTATTGCAACAAAAGAACACATAGAAGTGAAAATAGAGGGATGGAAACACAGGATGGAAAGAGAACAACAATAGAGAAATAGTCATGTGCTTTCAGTGTCCTGGTGGCTCCAACATGCTACAATGAAGCTTTTCTCTGTGTATATTTATCTTTATCTTATGTAAAAAAATTTTTTTACATATTTGTGAAGTGTGTACTTTTTCTACACACGTTTTCCCCTCCAACCTTGTTTACAAAGGCTATTTTCACTACTGTGCCCACTCTTAGACATGCAGTTTGCACTTTATACAAATAGCATATTACTTGTTTATTTTCAGTGTTAATACTCTAGCATCCAAAAGAGACAGCAAACCATTGTTTGCAATGTTACCAAAGAATCTAAAGAATTCTATTTCAGATAAACACTGTTCTTTTGAACATTCTATTAATCAGAGAATCATGAAAAAAAAGCAGCCCAACTGTTTTCAACATAGATAATAATAATAATAATTAATGTTTCTTGAGCAGCAAATCAGCAAATTAGAATGATTTCTGGAGGATCATGTGACACTGAAGACTGGAGTAATGGCTGCAGAAAATTCAGCTTTGCCATCACCAGATTAAATTCCATCTAAAAAGAAGTGTTATTTTCAATGTAAATATTTACAATAAAGGTGTTGTAAAATACTGTATTGTGATTAGTTTTATCACACATTGCCTTTCAAGAAGCTTTCTTTAGGAAATGCAAGTCTAGTGTGTTCTGGAAGGTGCCTATATTTGCTTTGTACGTTTAACCAATTTTTCCTCATTCAAAACAATGCAAATCATGCTCTGCGGTTCCCTGGAAAACCAACACTAACACAACAACCAGTGTGTGAAACCTGAAAAGTTGTTGTCTTTGTGATTTTTTTTTGTTTAAATCATGTTGAAGAAGATTAAGGAGAGAGAGAATGCGAAAGAACTACTCCGAATTCCTCACGCTCACTAGCAGCTCTATCATTACAAACGTCTGCCGGCAAAGGTTTGGGCACGAGGGCTGGAATCTCTCTCTCTCTCCCTCTTTCTGTCTGCCACTGTGTTATTATACAAAGTCACACACTTAAAACTGCTCTATGAAGACAGCAACCTCTGGTCACGCTGTATATTTGCATTCCCGAAGATTTATAGACATCTATTTGCACTTTCAATGGTTTTAACACTAATAAGACTAGCGGCTACCTCTAGTTTTTATGAATTTGTGTATTTAAAAACATCTCAGACTCTACATATATAAGGCCTTGTTTGCCCATAAAGTTTTGTGCCAGTGTTTGAGGCCAAAAAACACTTTGGTAAATGCAACAAAATTGCATGTTCTGTCAGTTAGCAGGTTCGTCTACTAAGGATTAAGGCAGCTTGATCTTTAACTAGGGGATGTGACCCTTAAAAAACTTTTGTAAACAACAGGGCATGAGAGCGTGAAACACTGTGGAATGAACTAATTGGCCAGGTTTGGTGAAGTCTGTAGGTTAGTCACTTATTGACTTTACATAACTTTAGCCACAAGCTAGCCGTACGCTAAACTCCAGACAGACAGAACTGTAAAGCGAAAATAGATTTCTACGCTCGTATCACGGTGGACTGTGCTTCCAAGCTGTAAAAACACACTTAAGTCATAACTTATCACAGAAGTTGGTGTGCTTAGTCCTTTACACATCTACACACACACGTGCACACACACTTATTACTTACACACAAACACGTTTCATGTAGGAACTTGCCTTGCCTTAAACTTGTAAGGTCACCTGGCATTTACAACGCAACGCAGATGTCCAGATATAACTCACGTGAAGATGATGACTGTCAAACCTGTCCTGATACACAAACTTTCAGAAACATGTTTGCTTATTTCTTCTAAATGTTTTTCATTTTGTTATTGCTAGCTAAAACTGTTAAACATCATCTTCTATAATTGAAATAAAGCAGAAATAAAATATAAACATATGTAATTGGACAAACTTTTAAAAAACTTGAACAATATGTTGCCTTTTTTAACTAACTGAATTTAAGTATGAAAATTACTAAAACTGAAATCTAAAAATAAATGTATATAGACTATATAGAAATATATATTTAAAAAAAATGAAATAAAAAATGACAAATGCACATAGCAAAGTAACTAAAATTTAAAATTGAAAATATAAAAATAAAAACTCATTCAAAATATCAGTACTATAATATTATTTACACAATATTAAAATAACACTGTTCTCCTTACAGTTATGTATTTTGAAGGCATAGCTCACCCCAATTTTCTCATCCTTATGTTGTTCCAAACCTGTATAATTTTCATTCCTATGTGGAGATAAAAAATGATATTTTGAAGAAGTGTTTTTGTATTTTTTTTAATACAATACCATTATTTTTTGTTCCATATTTTCACATATACAGTATTATATGGTCCTTAGATATATTTCTATTAGCATTGGCCATTAAAATACATAAGCTGACTACTTCTATTCACATTAATTTTAATGATCAATTTTCTGTGTTTATTTTACTAAGGAGAAACATCTGACTCAAAGTTGATGCTTTAGGTTGATTTGTGAGTCTTCACTTTGTCAGATGTTCCTGATCTGTGAACTATAAACACTTGATATTAGCATGTTTTTCAACCACTTGAAAACCCAATTTGCTTTTAAGTTTTGCTCATTACACATGAATAATTCAACTTAATTAACATCTTGACATTCTTTCTAATCCAGCTCTGTTCTGAGACCAGTTTATAGAGTCAACACCCATCTCCTTTTGAAGTCCTGCTGGGCTTAAAGACTCCTTTGTGATCAGATTACCGTTCGCTCAGTTGGTAAAGCCGCTCCCCTCAGCTTGTGGTTGGCTGCTGGGTTTGTGTGCATGTGTGTGTGTGTGTTTGGGGAGAATCGGTCTCTCTCTCAGAGCAGTGAAAGGCAGAGCGAGGGAAGGAGTGCAGTGGAGCTTTACTCATGAAGCTGCCTGCCACCCAGCCAAACTTTAGCGGCCTCTCGCTGGCTGTCCCGGGATCAGGCTTTTGCCAGGGAATTCTGCAGCCCGGCTCCGACACTCTAAGGTAGAGAGGAGGAATTTTCTTTGTTTGAGGATTTATGAGGTGGAAAGTTGCTTTGCCACGTGGGACTGTTTTTGTGTGAGTGCCTGAGTGTGCAAGAGATCTTACATTGATTTTTAAAAGTATTAGAATAAAAAATAAATGTTTAATACATTTTTATTATATACAAAATATTTAAAGCTAACAGTTGTGGTTAGAAAATAAAAATAAAATGTATATAATGATTAAACGTGAAATTTAATAGTGTTAATATCTTGCAACTGTTTTGTTTCTCATTTACATTTATTTTTTGAAAAAAAAAAAAAAAAAAAAGAATGCAGTGATTAGGGATTGGATTTTTGGAGCAAATGTCTAAGATAAATGATTGTCATATTGCCTAAATTTATACAGTATACTCAAAAATTACCCCAATTACACCACATTTTAGGATGTAATGTGTGCACTTTATAACAGTCTATGAGGACTGTGATTTTTCTCGGTTTTGGTACATGGTACAAGAAACCTTGCTCTTTGCTACTGACAAGCTCAAAATTTTGCACACTGTCTGTATTACTTTATTTGAATACACTACAGTTCAAAAGTTTGATGTCAGTAAGATTTTTAAGAAGAAATTCAGCATTTTATTCAGCAAGCATGCATTAAATTGATTAAAGACATTTTTAAAAACCATAGTCGCCATCACCACAACACAGACGTTTTTCTCAAAGCAACAAGCTTGTCCATGACCCCTGCACTTTTTTTCTTGCTGTTCCTGGTTAAAGTACCTTTCCTGATCTCCCACAATGCCTGGCAACAGGGCTGGGGTTGCTGTAGAGATGGGTATCCTTGCAGAACTAATTGATAGGCCACCCAAAGCAAACAGGACAGGGCAGTGTGTGCAGTCGATCTGTAGCTCACAACTCCGTGCTGCTCTTCTAATAACAGGTCTTTAGCAAAAAAACAATTTCCTGCCCTTTGGATCAACCCCCCTATGCTTTTACTTCTTCGGGGCTTGACACAAATTTAATGTCCCAGACGGGAGAGTGGTTGGGGGCTGGGGCCCGGGGCCACTGTTTCTGCATGCACGTGTTTGACTATTGCGGGGTAGATGAGGTTGTTTTGGGATGGTTTGTGTTTGGTCTTGTCACACCTGTGTCGTCTGTCACTGATAATTAATTACAGTTGCTGATTCATAATATTAGCTTAAAAGTATTGGTGAATGTCATCAATGTTGGTGGTGAGAGATTGTGGGTGGAAGAAGAAAGCAGGTGAGACAGAGAGCGTTTCTACAGTTTTTATTCAAAGCATCTGACGGGTGTGTGTTTATATGGCGTATGATTTGCCTATTTAATTGTTTCACCTAGACTGCAGTGGGAATCTTCACAGCTGAAGACTTTTGTTTGAATCGATAGACCCAAAATTTAAAGGGAGAGTTCACCTAAAAATGAAAATTAGCCCATGATTTACTCACCCTCAAACCATCCTAGGTGTATATGACTTTCTTCTTTCAGACCAATACAATCAGAGTTATATTAAAAAAAATGTCCTGGCTCTTCCAAGCTTTATAATGGCAGTGAATGGGTGTTGATATTTTTAAGCAAAATAGAGTGCATCCATCCATCATAAAAAGTACTCCACACGGCTCCGGGGGGTTAATAAAGTGAAGTGATGCGTTTGTATAAGCAAAATATCCATATTTAAAACTTTATAAACCATAATCTCTAGCTTCCGCTAACTGTCATATGCATGTTGAACTCAAGAACTGAATCAGCTGTGAACGAATCATTCAGAATGGTTTGTGCATTGGCTCCAGAAGACCTGGTAAACTAGCTTTTTGCAAGATTTTACATTTTCTTTCTTTCTTTTTTTAGGCTTGACATATTGATGTCACATGTCACAACTCAGATTTGCAGGAATAACAAATTCTACAATCAGAACTCTGAAAACACAAAAATGCTCTTTAAATTCCTCCAAATACCAAATGATCTGATGTTATTCACACTAATTTAATGTCTCTGTTCTCTTATTGTATGTCAACATTTGTTTCATTTTAAGTGAGAACTCATGAGATATGAATGATGAGCCATAATATTTTCCTCTGGGTGGTTGTAGTCACTCTTCAAAATAATTCTTCAACTCTGTGCTTTTAATTCATCCAAAATGTTTATTTTCTTTAAACCAATCCTTTGTTTATATTCCATGGCTCTTTCTAAAGAGTTCAGAAGCAATATATTGCACACTCCCCTTCTATTTTGGACTGGTTTGCACTTGGGCAAAGCAAGAGGAATGTCTTTGGATTATATTGGAAAGAAAGAAACAGAGGGATGAATTCTTTGAACATGTATAAAAGTACCACTTTCTGACCCACCTCTCCCCTCTCCTTCTCTTTCTTTCATGTCTGAAGTATTGTGTGGCTGTACAGCTTTGTTTTGTTGTTCTGAAGATCAAAGAGGTTGACTTGCTGGTCAACAAGAAAACAATATGTTAGACTGGTCTGTTGTGTAGCTTAAAAAATGTGACTAAACTATATAGGAGTTGGAGAGGCTGAGCTCATTTATTCAATGTAACAGAAATTTAAAGAATGAATTCATAAAGTTTTACTTATAGTAAAACTTTGGTAACACTTTATTTTAAGGTGTCCTTTTTACACGTTACATGTATTTACTATTATAATAACAATTATTTATGCATAATTACATGGACGCAACCCTAAGCCAAACCCTAACCATATAGTAAGTACATGTAGTTAATTAATATTACACAGTACTTAAATGTATAATTACACTGTAACAAGGACACATTAAAATAAAGCATAACCAAACTTTATATGTACACTGCAATAAAATAGTTTACTTCTAATTTATAGCCTTTTGACCTATTTACAATTGTATTTACATTTTCCCCCGTTATGCTTTGTCATTCTATTAATCTTAAAATCTTATTTATTGATCTTATTTAAAAATATATCCTCATTCTAGAATTGAGAATATGCAACACTATCTCACTACCAATTCGTACGTATTTTACGAGGTGGCTAATTCGTACGAATTAGTACGACCTCACTCGTACGATTTTATCAGGCTGATTATGTTCAAATAATTTTAAACATTTTATTGACAGGGGGCGGGGTTAGGTGTAGGTTTAATCAAATTCATTTTAATTATAAACTCGTAAAATACTACGTTTTGGCAATAAAACAAAATTAATTTGTTACGAGTGTGGTCGTACGAATTCGTATGAATTAGCCACCTTGTAAAATATGTACAAACTGCCATGAGATCAGGCTGGAATATGTTCAAATAATTTTAATACATTTTATTGATATTTTATTTTAATCAATAATTAATATTAAAAATTACTATTCAATATTAAAAGTTACTCTGATTTTCTGTTTAATAAAATATTACCTATGTTATTTAAAAATATTCTCATTCTAAAATATGATACTTGTAATATTAACTTTAATTTGTGTGTGTGTGTGTATGTATGTATATATATATATATATATATATATATATGGAATAAATACATTTTAATATTTTTAGTGCATTTTCTTAGATGACAGTTTTTTGTCAACTTTTAGCAGCACACTAGTATGTTGATAGCTTCAGATAGACTAAATGCATTTAAATGGATTTCATGGTGTCTTTAAATAGGAAGAAGTGACTCATTCATGTCAGTTTTTCTTCCATTTCATTTTGGGGGGCCTTTTTGGTATTTGTTTGCATTTGCCATCTATAGTGTCTGACAGCATATGGCAAATGATGAATGAAGCAGATCATTTAAGCAGAGACGTGCAAGCAGACAAACACATGAGCACAGTGTGTGTGAGAGCTTTTAGTGACAAATAGCCCCAATGGGACCAACTTTCTCATAGCTCATTAAAACAGGAACCACAGACGTCCTTTCACGCCAGTTATGTCGAGTCGGTTATGACAGACGTGAGCTATGGGGACTTTGTTCATATCAAAACAAGTATCTGTTCAGCTGTGTCGAAGAACATCAGGACTGTGGTGTATGTTTGAACACTCCTCTCTTGACTCATGTTGACTGCCTGTGAAAGAGCATATGGGCAGGTTTGTTTGCCTGAATGATCCTGAGAAATGAGGAGGATTAGGTGGTATCTTAGGTGTTGATAAGACGTTTTGTTGCCACACAGTGCTTAAGCTAGTTTTCTTAGCTTCACTTGAGGCTGGAGTGGCCTAAACTGGTGGCTTGTGAGACTTCGGCCAGTCTGTGTTTGGATTTAGCAGCTAGCATGGAGGGACTTCCTGTTTACACACCCACATTACATTCATATCAGCAAATGTCATTTTCTCTTGCTTTCGATCTTTCTAAGGCCTTTGATAGTTTGACTTTACCAACCTGGATACAAAAATATATTTTAGCCTCATTTCAGCTGAAGTAGCACAATTATTAATATTGTCAAATAAAGTTAATAAAATAATTTTTAGCAAAATGTAGCAAAATGTGTGACTCTATTATTGTTTGGATTATAATTAATAATAATAATAGATTATAATAGATTAATAATAGATTAATAATAATAATAATTGTTAATATAACTACTAATAAATATTAAATGTTTTAGCCTTGAGCTAACGGTTGAATCTTTATATATATATATATATATATATATATATATATATATATATATATATATATATATATATATATAAATATAATACAAAATAAAATATCAAAACTCTTGATTATGTTATTGTCAGATTTGTAAAAATAAAAAAAATAAAAATAAAAAAAACCTGCTTTGAGCTGAAATAGCTATTTTATTTTATTACTGTCAGATTTCATGTTTTGACAATGAAATATACAATCCACTGTGATCACACAACTCATCTCACTGGGTTTTCTCTTTAACCAGTAGTGTCTTTGGCCCATATGATTTTGGTTGAGCCCTGCTGAGCATCCTAATGGATTTCTTCAGTTAGCAACACTGTGGGAAATGGGGGAAAGCAAAGCAGAGCGCATTGAGAATTTGAGGCACAGAGCTAATTAAAACAAGTTTTGAGGAGCAGAGAGACGCGCCTAATGTTTCAAGCATGATGGGAATGCAGGTTTTTATGCTCAGACTGTCCCTGTGCAGACTTTGTGACTCTCCACAGATGCTGTTTTTTGCTTACCTTTCTTTCCATTGCTACTCTTTAAATCTGTCTTTCTCCATATTACGCTGAACATTCTGCATCCATGAATTCTGTTTTATTTCTTACAGTACTATTTTCACTATATTGATATCATGTCCCTCAGAAATGTAGAGAAATGACTGTCCCTCTCTCTTTTCTCTTTGTTCTCAGCTGGGACGACAGCAGCTCAGTCAGCAGCGGGATCAGTGACACCTTGGACACAGATGACCTCAACACCAGGTCATCCCTTAGTTCCTACGTCAACACCACATCTGTCCCACACAGAGACGTAGATGAACAGGTCAGTCATTGATACCAGAGCCTCATGGTCTACAGAATCAGAAACATTTGGAGAAATTCACATGAGAAACAACTACAAAAAATTTAATTTTAACATAAATTTTAGTAAGGTTATGTATACAATAAGGAAAATATATATAAGAAAACATTTTCACAATTTTTTTTAAATTGTTTGATTATTTTATTTGATTATCAGTATCAGTGTTTTAAACTGGTAATAATTTATATTTTTATGATGGATTTTCATGTAGTAAGATTGAAAGTCTGAGTCAATGGTAAAACAATAGAAATCTATTTAATATTATTTTATTATAAAATCACTTTAGTAGTCAATATAAATCATAAAGGCTGTAAAAAGTTTGAATATGACCTTTAAATAAAATGAAATGTTGAAATCTGTATTTATTCATTAATAACTGAGATAAAAATGGGATATAAATGATTCACAATCTCTGATGATCACAATATGCAATCAAAGACTGCCCCCTGTGTGCAGTCTTTGTGAGTGTGCGTCAGCGGACTGACTCGACTCTGCCCCGGTGATTGATCATCTTTACAAGCTCAAAGCAGGTTAACATGTGCTGAGCAAATGGAACAGTACAGTGAAGCAAAAATACGGCATCTGTCTCGCCTGTTCTAACAAAATGAGCGCTTTAAATCCAGATGTGGCACAGTGGGTTGGTGCCGATAGGTTACCTGCGGCTCATTGGTTTGTGCATTGGTGTTGGTTTTTAAAAGTTACATCCATGACCTTATTTATCTCCAGTCTTCCATATTTATCTCTGCAGATGAAAACACTTTTTTTTTCCTCCATTTGTTTTTGATCTCGATACTGCAAAAAAGTCCCAGATGTGGTTTCGAGTGCGCAGTGTTATTTTAGTATCACTGAGATACAATTATAGCTTTTTTATAAATTTTGAATCCACTTTGTTTCTGTTTTCATTTGAATTTTTGTTGAAGTTATAATCATTTTGTTGTGTTTTGTCATTTTTTTATTATTGTTTATTTTTTTGAATATGTCTATGTAGATTTTATTCATTTTTATTTTAAATAAACTAATAAAAATACATAAATATAAACACTATGAAATTTTTTTTTTGCTTTGGCTACTGGGTGAAATAAGATTAGATTAAGTTTTATTTTCATTTTATTTTTCCAGTTAACTTTTTTTTTCTCAAGTAAGATGTTTTTCAATGGTTCTAATTTTAGCTAACTTTAATATCCCTGCCACATACATGATTTCATATTAAGAGAGTTTAGAGGCATGACCTAAAATTACATCTGAGCCGAATCCAAATATCTGCCACCTTTCTTTTTCACACCCTTGTACTTTTGCCCTATATAGTTTCCCCTCATTCTTGGGGCTGGAGTAGAGGAAGGATTTATTGCATCAGCATTGAGATAACAATGTTTTGGATTTGGCCTGATAACAACTGGAGGCTATTAACATTCTTTCCCTGGCAATAATTTTTATGAGGATTTTCAGTAGCAGCTGAACTACGGACTTTCTAAAAGGGGTTGATGTCATCCTGGATACATTTGTGGAAGGTCATGTAATGGATGAGTTGGCTCTTTTGTCACATATTTAGATTTTATGATGGCTGTTGATGACGTTTCTGAATAAATAAGATGCAAATTAGCTATTGGTGGTGATATTGTATCTTTCATTACAGGCATTATATAATATATTTGTGCATATCTGTCCAGAGTTATTTACTTTTTTCATGCAAAGATGTGTGTATGTGTGTGTGTGTGTGTGTGTGTGTGTGTGTGTGTGTGTGTGTGTATATATAAATCTATATAAAATTTCAAGTTAATATTTCATTAATATCTTAAGTGCACATTAATATCGACTACTCTAAAAAAAAAAAAACATTTTTTACAGACGCTCTGGCACCCCCCTTGTTAAATATCAATTTTATTTAATATTATGTAATATTATTTTAAAAAAATAACTATGTCAAACACATTTCATTAATATGTTAAATACAAATTAACTTTGACAGCCCTAAAAAAACCACACAGTTCCCCCATTGTGCCCCCCTGGGAAACCCCCAGGTTTAGTACAGATTAAAACATAGAAAGCAGATTTATATTCTCTGAGGTTCAAAGACTGAAACATATCTTTGCAGTTAATGATTTTGTTTTCTCTCTTGCAGCTCCAGACGGATGCAGAGAAGCACTCTGCAGTGAAACATAACCCCAACTGGTCCAACAGTGACCTTAAACATTCAGAAGGCAGCTCTGACGGTGCCAAAAAAATGGAGACCACAACTAAATGGAACAACAGGTCCTCAGATTTCTCAGATGAATCAGAACGGAGCTTGATGGGTCGCAAGACACCTACCATCTCACAGACAGGCTCCTGGAGACGGGGAATGACCGCCCAGGTGGGCGTCACATCCCCACGGACGAAGGCTACAACACCTACGAACTGCAGCTCACTCAAGACACATGGTAATGGTTTAGATGGTCATGTTTCATGGCTGTCCCAGTTAGCATTTCCTCATGTCTTTCCAAACCTGTTTTTATTGAGCTTATTTGTTTAGTTTTGTTTTAGCACTTCAGCTTAATTTTTTTATTTCAGCATTTCTAATTTGTTTACATTAAGTTCTTATCATCTAATATTTTTATTTTATTTTATTTCAGCTTTATTTTAATTAACAAAAATCATTTGAACTAGTAAGAGTAACAACACTGACTGAGCCGCGTCTCTGTTTTCATGTGGTTTCCTGAGGCGTGACAGCCACAGAGATGTATTATCTGATCACAGATCTCATCACATTGCACTATAACACCTACATTGTCTTATGTGCGGTGTGCTGTGCACCTTTGCTGGGACTTATGTTCAGACGAGTCCCAACATGGACCATGCTACTATGTTCAAAACTGTTCAAAAACATGATTTAATTTTGCGCTTGACAGTCCATGTCGTTGATCATCCCACAGGTAAGACAGATGACGCCAAAGTGTCGGAGAAAGGACGTTCCAGCAGCACCCACTCCAAAAATGCTGATGACTCCAAGAAACCTCCCCTCAGTTTGGCCTCACGCACCCCAACCAGCACTTTTGGCTTCAAGAAGGCCCCGGGCACGATAATAACCGCGAGTGGAGCTGTGGTAACTAGTGGCTCTGCTACAGTGGGCAGGATACCTAAATCAGCTGGGTTTTCTGGGAGTCGAATTGTGGGTCGGCAGATGACGGTTGATGATGGATACCTTCCTCCAAGTGCTCGGACGACTCTTCAGTACCGCAGTTTACCGAGGCCTAGTCGTACTGGCACTGCTCGCTGTTCCAACCGCTCCAACAACTCGAGCCTTGATGCTAGTTTTGGCAATAAAGGTACTGCCACACTTCCCAATCCTAAGAGTCGCAACTTAGTCAAGTCCCCAATGGGAACTACTAACCAGACAGACCGAGAGAAGGGTATCTTTTCTGATGTGGGGAGCCAGGTACTTAAGACTAGTGCAGCTGCCCAGATGGGGATGCCAACTCAGTGCCAAGCTGGACGACAAGCAGGAGGAAAGTATTCAGAAATGTCCTCGCCAACCCTTCGTAGGTAAGTTCTCGACATTCGCAAAGTTTAGCGCTTATGTAGACTTGAAAGACTGTTGATGAAAAATGTATTTGGCAAGGCATGATTTCTACTTGATGTGGATGAAAACACCATTTTAGGTCCCTCAAATATTTATACAGCAGTTCTCAGCTGGGTTGTGTGAGTTCCAGAATATTCTCCTCCTTGGGTGCTGGAAGACGTTCATAGCACTTACTGTTTATCCGAGCGATTTGATGTTGGTTGAGATTCTGAGGCTATAAAGGCGTCTTCTGGCCACCACAAGTGCATTTTCCTTGGGCTTCTTGATGTTTCTCTAAGACATGGCACAGACCATGAGGCTAGTGTTTGTTCTAGCTGATTAGCTCTGACTGATTGCTCTCTTAGTTAGTAGAACCAGACTACAGATCGACTGATGTTATCTGACCTGGCAGTCCATGAAGTAATGAGAAAAGTCATATTTTTCTTTGTGAAGAACAGGGGTGTCCATCCTGGATGGCCAGGATTGGCCAGGCTTCAACCTGCATCAACACCCTTGCTTGGAAGTTTTTAGTGACCCCGAAATCCTGAAGGATGGTTCAGGGCTGTTTAATTAGGACTTGAGCTAAAATAGAGGAGGCCTCCTCCAGGAGCCCGTTTCGACACCCCGATGAAGAATGACATTGTTTGCATTTTGCTGTCAATGATCAACAAAAGAACAACAAAAATTATTCCTGTCAGTTCAGTTTACTTACTTTGCTAATCAGTAGCATAACCAATAATATCTTTTGTAGAATACTTCAAAACCAAAAACTGACTCGTGATTCAGTGAGGGTGATAATTGTGATCTTAGTAATAGCTATCAAACTGCTAACTTACAAGCAACTTTGTGAATCTTTTTGAGAAACTGATAACTTGCAAGCGAGTTTTAGACAGTTGCATGAATCTTTAAAAAGTCTCATTAAAAAGATCCGGTTCATAAGAGTTATTTGTTGGCAATTTCTTTCCCCCTTTGCATCCAGACCCTTTGGTAGCAAATCTTGCAACAAGCAAGCTCTGTTCACCACCATGGAGAACATGAAGAACTCCACCGTCATCTCCAATCCTCATGTCACGTCCATCCAGCAGAATGGTTCTCTAACCATACCGTCTGTCGCCAGTGGAGGCAGCGACCCAGTTTACGGTGACAATCTGATGGTGCCCTCTGGGGGTCATGGAGAGCAGACCCTTTCCTCTATAACCTCCATCCCAGGATCAGCTTTCTCTCCTTGGGGAGGCAGAGATGGATTGGGCTTCAACCACTCCAGTATTGACTCTATAGATGTTTCCTTGGGAAAGGAAGATTTATGTCTTAATCGGACCAACAGTCCCCGAACTGGCCTCTCAGACAGGTGAGAAACTGATTGTCCAACCATGCTAACTTCATGTCAACACAAATGATTCTTCCAGCCGTTTGTGACTTGAAAGTCGGGTTTATATCTCTTGTGGTAATCTGTCTTTCTTTCCAGCTACTCTTCTTTAATCATTTCTTTATCTCCTCTCCCTTTTCTGTCACTTTTATCTGCCTCTTTATGTTTTGTCTGCCCCGTACCCTTCTCTAGCCCTCACTCCTCCCCCTCTGCTAGTCCTAAATGTACCCGCAACTCACTCCCACGGAAACAGGACAGGTAAAGCTGTCTTTGTGGAAAAACAGTCTGTTTTGCTTTGTGTTTTAGTCTTGCTTGTGTGCTTTGTGATCAGGACTCCTGACTGTGACTACAAAA
Organism: Cyprinus carpio; assembly: GCF_018340385.1. NCBI lineage: Eukaryota > Metazoa > Chordata > Actinopteri > Cypriniformes > Cyprinidae > Cyprinus > Cyprinus carpio. The sequence continues at coordinate 7,808,943 of NC_056596.1, read as the reverse complement.
AATACAAATTTGTAACAGTAATTTGAAGTGGGGGGAAACTAGACAGGAAAACTCAGTACTTAGTTTTGTTCTTTCCATGTTCTTAATGTTTTTGGAATTACAGTAAACCTTCTTCGATTCCTTGATTCCTTGATTCCTAGAAATGACTATTTTGAACTTTTTTTTTTTTTTAAGATTCAGTCAAAACAATTCACAAAACAGCCTCAAACTCATTTCTGAATCAGACTTGCTCTGTCAGTGAGTCATTTCTGAGTGCACAACTGACTCCCTCACTGAACCACAAATAATTGTTTGTTTATGTTTCGTTTATTAAATGAACAGAGAACAGTTACTTGGAATTAATAATACATGTTCACAACAGAGATTTTGTGTAATGATAAGTCATATTTTAATTCTATAAATCTAGATCTAATTTGACAGCCAAAACAGTGTTTTGTAATTCATTTAAAAGTAATTTAACCCCTAAATGTTTTTTTGGTTTTTTTGGTTATTTTTTTAGTCTAGAGCCCTGATTATGTCAATAGTATAACATTATACTTATAATATGTGAGTGCAGTTTGTGCTGGGTTTTGATTTGTTTAGTACACAATATGGTATTTATTTTGTACAGTATATACCTGCTGACCTGGTTAAATATTGTAGTATGCAAATAATCATGGGAGCTTGGAGCTATGGTCTTGGGTTTTCTGTTACCCACCATAGATTGGATAGCTGTGTTTATCCTGGCATTGTGACATTTATCTTGGAGCTGTTTTCATGAGAACTTTCATGCAAATGAGAAAAACAACATTCCATTTCACATACTCCTCCTTTACACTTGTTTTAAACCTGCAGGTATGGCCATGTGCCTCAGGTCAAAGGTCATGAAGAGGCCCGTGATTGGCTACGTTCACTCTCAGCTGTTGGGCTCCCAGATTCAATTGGCTCTTCCCCCTACACCCCTGCCTCTGCACTCAGCTCGCCCTCCAGCACACACTTCAACTTTAGCACACTCGGTAAACACAAGAAAATATGCATAATCACTGTTTTATTTTTGTTACTCTAGGGTTTACACTTTTATAAGATGCACAATATATCGCTACCTTATTGATTACAATTATCGACCAATATTAATATTGGTGGGTGTGTTTATATATATTTATAATTTTTATATATCTCAACCGATACTGATAAATTTAATATATATATATTTGTAATCTTATCGGTTGATATTGGATATTACATTTTACTTGCTCATTTCCCTTTTTTGTACATTTAGATTACATTTGCTCTCATCTAATGATGATCTTAAGTAAATGAAAAAAAAAAAATTTAAACACAATTTTAGTTAAACAATGTTAAATGTAATCTAGAAAATCCGATATCCATGAATATCCATTTTTCATACAATGCATTATAATGTTGTGATGCTTTAAAAAAATAGATTTTTTGTTTTTTTGTTTATTTTTCAGACAAAATAGAATACATTTTAATATCAGCCATTTATTGGTTATCGGCCATAACATGAAAATTATTACCGATATATAGGTATCACCCAGAATTTAATAATGGTGCATCCCTAGATCATATGTAAAATATTATTTTATTTTAGTCTGTTGGATTATTACCCAATACTAGCAGCAGATTTAATGCAATTCAAATTGTGTTTTAAGTTTTAAGTTTAAGTTTTAAGTTAGAATTGTCAATTTATTTGCTTATGCTTTATCTTAAAATATCTACTAGTCTCCCCCTTATTGTGAACTTTGAATGCACGTTCATGTCATTAGGTTCGGTTGTAGTGCTTTTTTAACCTTGATCCCTGTGTTGACAATCCAGGCAGTCCCACCACAGCTTCTCAGATAGCAACTTTGCGTGGCACCAACGGTCAGGGCTATCACGACAACCCGTGCGACCCCTACAGCGACCCACGTCTGAGGAACACCTCGATGAGCCTGGAGGAAAAGAGCCGCACTATGAGTAGCTCCGGATTCCGTGAGGGCCTGGAGGAAGGTGATACTTCAGAAGGATTTTGATGGATCAATATAAATGTTTGTGAATATCTGTATTTTGTATAAGACTAAATATGAGCTAGTATCATATGAATGTGTTATTTCTGTCTGCTGACAGAATTTACAATCACAGCTTAATCCATAACGTCATGTTTTTGGCAAAAAGCAAATAGACCTGCATTGTTCTGTTAGCTAATAACTAAATATAGGTTGTCATTAATGTTAGGGCTTTTGACAACTTCAGGCTGCAACTTGCGTCCTTGCTTGCACCAAAGCAAAAGCAAACAAAGAGCAGCTTTGTTGGCCTGGCAGCCTTTACCCCACAGTTAATGTTGATTTGATGATTAACCCGCCTGCATTGGCTCAACAGCACTTGTCCCAAGGCTCTTTTGCTTTCTGCGTTTATGATTCATGTCTGTGTAAGGTATTGATGGTGTTTATTTCAATGTGCCAGTGAACTTAAGCAGTGGTGTTCAGGCTTGTAAAAAGAACGACAGTTGCTGTTCGCAATGATGCATGTCCTCAATTTTATGCTGTTATTTTAAGGGTTATTTTTGCCCAAAGTCTGTTTGTTATTGGCTTAAAAAGGAAAAAGTTGACTCAGAGAGGAATTAGCATTAAATAAATTTGTATATGTCAAAATAAATATGCACTGCAAACTTTTAAAAGCACTGTGAAGGCACCATGGTACAATGTTGGTATTATAGTACTTTGATATACTATGGTTTTGAATGAATTCTGTATTCATGCACCATGATATTTACATGGTATTCCAAGGTATTTGAATAAATACCATGGTAGTCTGTTCAAATTGAGAAATTTATATTTCGATTATTTTACTACATAAATTGATGTTCGTATTTCTTTACATTTTATCCAAGCGATTTAATTCGCTTTTTTTGGCAAAGACATTTATAACGGTACTAAAGATTTCAAATAAATGCTGCTCTTTTAAACTTTCTATACATCAAAGAATCCTAAAAAAAAAAAAAATATCATGGTTTCCACAAAAAGCAGCACAACAATGTTAATAATCAGAAATGTTCCTTGAGCACCAAATCAGCATATAAGAATGATTTCTGAAGGATCAACTGTCACTAAAAGCTGTATTGGAGCTAAAAATTGTTCTTTAACAGCTCTTATTTAAAAACAGTCATTCTTGTCTAGTCTTTTTGTGTGGGGTTAAAACTCCCCCTTAAGCAATTTCTTTGGACCGTGAAGAAACCGCATGTTCCTTGAGATTAGTCATAAAGACTGATCCTTTTTTGCAACCTCAAAAGCTGTTTAGTTTAAACACCACTTGACAGAGATATTTTTCATTTTGAAAATACAATGAGAGGAACACACTCATAATTATTTTCGAATATGCAGTGTGATGAAGGGGATTTATAGCCTTGTATCACAATGGCAAGTTGAATGCCCTTTCATCCACAAATGATTCATAGTACATTTATTTTGGCACACTTTTGTTGCCTTTTGTTTTTTGCATATATAACCTATCAGAAAAATTCTGTCCATAAAGGTATTGTTTACTTAACAATAGCCCAATTGAAGGTGATAAGCACTTTGTGGTGTTTCATCCTTCTACTTTTTCATGCTAGTTTTTTTAATGGCTCACGTGCTCCTGCAATACAAAAATGGTTTTGATTGAAATTATTTTGACAGTATTTTTCTTCTTTCCACAGTTCATGCCTCATCTTTGTCTCTAGTCTCTAGCACATCGTCAGTTTACACTACGGTGAGTTAAAAGATTGAATTGATTGAACTGAGTCTAAATGTTAAAGTTCAATGGCTCTTTCACATGTTCGGGCCGTCTTGTGATACTTTTGTTAGCTTTACAAACTTACATGTTAGCTGTAAAAACTTTAAGAAGTGTGTCAAGTTTTTACTGTTAAAATCATGTATGCTTTACTGTTGTAAATGTCAGACTTAATGAGAAAAAATGAGCAATTGCATTACAGATAAGAGAAATTAACCATTGTTTAAACTGTATCATAATGGTGACTGCTATAGGTATCTTTCTTTACACAGATGCTCCAAAGCATTATTCCAAACCATTAATCTTTGTCTTTTCTTCTTTTTCTATCTCTAGCCTGAGGAAAAGGCTCAGACGGAGGTGAGAACAGCATCCCTCATTCTTAAAATGTAAATTATTGACTGTGTTGCACATGGAAGCCTGTAGACTGTCCAAAACACTGTTTTTCTCAGCTGGTTTGTAATTTTAAACACACTTTGATGTAACTCTCCTGAACCTTTGAAAATGTCTGTGTTTGTCATGACGGTCTTTGTGTTAACTGTCCTTGATATCTACTCTTTAATCTTTGTGTTTTATGTCTGCTGCCAAAGTTTCCCTTCCATGCTGATCAAGGGCTAGTCTCTCCTTAACACATTATTATATGAGAAACCACAAACTGGTCTCACATTAGCATCAGAAATCAGCTTCTAGCATCATGACTTGTGTTTGAATAACTGAATTGAATGTGTGTTTAGATCCGTAAGCTGAGGAGGGAATTGGATGCATCGCAGGAGAAGGTCTCAGCTCTCACAACACAGCTCAGTGCCAATGTGAGTACACTGGACAGTCATTTTGGCACAATTACCCACAATACACCTTCAAAAAACACTGAATTGCTTCTTTCTTTCAACTAGTTTTCATTCATATTCAATTCAAGATCTGCATAGCATAGCTTTCAAGCATCAAGCATCATTTAAAATAATTTTTTATTTAATAAAAAAGTCACATTGTGAAATTAGTTAACAAACTTACAATGAAAAATACTTCTAAAGCATTTATTAATCTTCTTGACTTTTGTACATCTTTATCAGCTGGTAAAATAGTAATTTAGCCTTTGTTCTACTGTTTTGACATTTTTGCAGCTGCCTGCATCATATTGAGTAAGACGGTGTGTAATTGTGTGTGTGTGTGTGTGTGAGAGAGAGAGAGAGAGATGCACCTTTAAGTGGAATTATTTGCTCAATAACTACAGATATGACAGCCCGCATTTGGCTTACACAACCTATTTAATCGTCACATCCTAAAACCCCTATCCATCCATCAGCTCTCATACAGGCTTCACAAACAAAACTAGAGGCTTTTGCCCTTCTGGGTGTTTGTTAAAGCATTTTGCGCACACACAGAAATGCACCGACTGCTATTCCGCTTGGATGAAAACACTTTGAGGACATTATATTGAAGGTTATCTGATGTTTGAAACAGCAACATGCCCAAACACAAACCTCTGACTCCCTCCGATGGAAGTCGTCCAGATCTCCAGTCCCTTGATTATCGGCTCATGTTGCATATGATACGCTTGTTGTGTTGTGTACGAGTGTGGTTGCTCATTTTTGGCAGCTAAAACCGAGCAGAAATCTAAGGTACACATCATCCTCTGTGTCTCAGTACATACACAGTTCATCACCTCAAGGTTAACCCCAGTCGAGCAGTTATCTGGCATCCTCGGAATCATTACCCATCTTTGAGGAGGGTCTGTGAGAGGACTAAACCAAAGCCTCTCAGCAATAGCAAGAGCCACGGCAGCAGCTCAAAGAACCAGAGTAAATGGAGCAAGCGAGAACTCACTGAGGTGGGCTGAAGATCTTGGACTGCCTGCTCTGTTTGACTTTTTAGAGCTGGTTGCTTAGTATGATGTTACCCTGAGCGAGTTTGTGCTGCTGCTTGGTTTGAGGATTTTGTTTGTTGGTTTGGACTCTTGAGTTTAATCTGTTTTGTGGGTGTGGTTTGTATATATTGTGTAATATAATCACAATCTCTCTCACTTGCAGTTGAAAGTAATATTATATTATATTTAGATATATTATATATGTGCATTGTGTGTGTGTGTGTGTGTGTGTGTGTGTGTGTGTGTGTGTGTGTGTGTGTGTGTGTGTGTGTGTGTGTGTGTGTGTGTGTGTGTGTGATATTAATTGTGTAATGTTATCAATTTATATTGCAGTTGTAAGTAGTATTATTTAATATAAAAATATATTATGAATACACTTTTATGTTACCCATATATGTTATATAGATCTATAATATATTTTAGTGATTGGTTTTATATATATATAATGAATATATATATATGTATGTATGTATGTATGTATGTATAATATATATATATGTATGTATGTATGTATGTATGTATGTATGTATGTATGTATGTATGTATGTATATGTAATTATAAGAAAGTTATATTAAAAAAGTAATAGTAGATATAAAGTACTATAATAAATGTAGAGTATAAAATAGTTATATTTATTTAATTATATTTTTTACTTGTATTAGTATTATTTGTAATTTTATGATTTTATTTTTAAAAAATCATTTGTATTTTGTATTTATTTATGTAAAAATATTTTATGTATTTATATTCTTGGTTTTTGTTGACATTAGATGAGGTTGTCGGTCTTTAAAAACTGGCAATGGAGTTTTTTCTTTTCTTTTTTTTTTTTTTAACCAGTTTCTGTATCCTCTAAATGTCAGCTTAAAAACCCGAGTTCTTGCCACAGCTTGTCTTTATCACAAAACCCCAGTCTCACAGACATATTTGGATCCATTACTGACAATCAGCAACCCACAATTTTCTAGAAATGTGATCATATTTTAGTTGACTGCTCATCATCTGGTTTAACTCTACTACTGCTTTGAATGTTTGTCCATTTTTGGCATTTTGCTTATTAAAATAAAACTGATTTACTTTGTAAATGAAATTGTGTGTGGGTCCTCAGGCTCACCTTGTGGCGGCTTTTGAGCAGAGTTTAGGAAACATGACCATCCGGCTGCAGAGCCTGACGACGACAGCAGAACAGAAGGTGTGTGTGAGAAAGATCGTGTTTTATTATTTTTGTGAGAATGAGAATTTCAAAGTCCTCATGAAGATACTATAACCTAAAAAAAAACCTCCATGTTGGAATGTCCCAATGAAGAAAAAGCTTCATAAAGAGTCTTTAAATGGTATCTCATTTGGTCACTTAAAATGTATTATTGTTAAATATCATTAAAATTTTTTAATATCACTTATTTACAGGACACAGAGCTAAATGACTTGAGGAAGAACATTGAACTCCTTCAGAAGCAGAACTCAGCGACTCAAGCCACAATCAGTGGAGTCATTAACACACCAGACCCAACATTAACAAACCGCAAGGGTGAGATCTCAATAACTTTAGTACAATAAAATAAACAGGATCACGTGTATTGCCTATGCTTCATTCATTGCCTATGCTTCCTCAGTTTCTCTTGACTCTGTCAACGGGTCGCCCCAGTCTCAGCGAGAGTTGCGGATCCACAGACAGCCCTCATCGGACAGCGTCTCCAGCATGACCAGCGCCACCAGCCACTCCAGCATTGGCAGCAACCTGGAGCTGGACACTAAGAACAACAATAAGAAGAAAAGCTGGGTAAATGTTCAAATGCAAAAAATACTTTCTTTTCTCCTAAAACATGGTTCTTTCCATGACTAAACAGACTAGGTAGAGTTAGATCAGTGCTAGATTGGATTATAAATTTATTTTAACCTTTTAAATGTTACATTTTTTTTCATTTGTTGATGTTTAATGTCATCAGGAAAGGTGAATACCTATGAAAGAAAAAGTGTCTTACTAGTACTTTAGTGGATTTGACTTTTAATTGTGGGTTGATATTTTAAGTGTTTACTTTTCTTGAAAGTGTAGAGTAAATATCAGTCATCAATATCATAAAATCATTTGTCCTTTTGCATTCAGGCTGTATCGTCCGGTGGAGGAAAATTTCCTGATAACTACGTATGCAATGCTAACCTCGTTGTCGAAGTGTTGACGTTGTGCAGTTTTAGAGCTAGAACCAGTTTTTTCATCACTAGATTTATGTGATTTATGTCACGCAGGTGATCTCCCCTCCTTCAGAATGTGTCATAGACTGGATCCAAACACATTTTATGATAATATTATAAACTCTGCTAACTGTTAGAGCGAGTGGTGTTTTAGCTACATTGTATTGAAGTGTATTTTTTGTCTGATTTTCCCTGTGCTTTCATGCCATGGTACAGGTGTATGAGATACGATGGGATAAATGACTCTTTCACATATATTTTTATATTCCTGGAATATTTTAAAGGGACAATTCATAAAGATAAACTTAAAAAAGGATACTAACTACTAACGGCTGTGTGTTGAAGGTTTCATAGTAACAGATTTGTGTCTTCCACAGCTGCGGAGCTCCTTTAAACAAGCATTCGGGAAGAAAAAGTTTCCCAAATCTGCGTCCTCTCACTCAGACATTGAAGAAATGACAGACTCTTCTCTGCCATCTTCACCCAAACTCCCCTATAACAGCTCGACGGCCTCTTCTCCCATGATACGCAACTCCCACTCCAACTCCCTGTAAGCTCCTCACATCAGCAACAACAACAACTTTAATATTAATAATTCATTATTATTATTATGCATTTATTGAATGCATTGTTATATTATAATGAGTATTATAATTTCTGTAATAAGAATAGTTTTACAACAAACCCAGACTAAACCCGTAATTCCTTATTTTTCTCAGAGTGAGTGTGCAGAAGCTACATTAAAAAATAATAATAATTTACTACTATTTATTTCTGTATTAGTATTATTATAAATGTTATTTATTGTTTATAAATGTATCTATTTATTATAGTTAAGTTATTATAATAATAATATTATTATAATAATATTTTATTATTATTATTATTATTGATCACCGCACACCTCTAACCAGGAGTTTTCTGAAATGTTTGATTTTCTGGAAACTTCTTAAGCCTCATTTTGGACGGAGGAAAGATTTATAATAGACAAGCACCATTTACAATGTGATTTAGACTAGAACTAGGTAGTGTTTTTGCAAAATACCACCCATTTTATAAACTAAAAAGTTACACACGCCCATATTTTATGTCGCTACAGAGTAGCTCTCAGTGTGATGGCACTGTCGGATATAACACTTTATAGATGATGCAACGTGGAACACCCTCAGAGATTCTCTCATGGTTGATATATGTGTATGTTCGTAGTCCTCAACTGTCCTCCCTGCCTGCACACGGGCCTGTCTGGGGCTGTAGCAGCAAGTCCATGAGGTCTGCCTCACTGGCACGGTAAAGGGAATGGCACAAACAATACCAATATTTCTTGATCGCAGATGATCAGTTCCCTGAACAAAATGTCACAAACATATGTTCAACCAGTGATTGAGTCAGAATCTGAGCAATTAACAATTTTAAAACACTATGTGCCCTGAATCATAAATAATGTAGTATTGTTGCTATTTCTGTTCCGAGGTATTAATGCACTACTTCTACAGTTGATTGATTGGAAAATTCACTTTCACGGTTAATCAATATTTGATGATTTGTCCAAATCACAAAACAATGAACTAATCTTAAAAACAAAACACCCCAATAATTGTATTTGTATGTATTTTTTAAATAAGTTTTGTATTGTTTTTATGTTTTGCGTTTTATTATTATTTTTTATTTGTGTTTTGAATTTTTTGCTCTGTATGTATTTTTTGTTGTTGTTTTGTTTTTGTATGTTGTTTTTATTTAGTTTCGCTTTGTTTTTGTTTTGTGTTGTTAATGCGTTTTAATTGAATCTTGTTTATTTTCTTTTTTTGTTTGATATTACTTGTGTTTGTCACAGGATCTCTGAGTTTACAGACAGCGAGGCTGAAACAGTCATGCAGTTGCGCAGTGAACTGCGTGATAAAGAAATGAAACTCACAGACATCAGATTGGAGGCTCTCAGCTCCGCCCACCAACTGGACCAACTACGAGAATCCATGAACCGCATGCAAGTGAGCATCTGCTTTAATAGGACAATATGTTTAATGTGCTTGTACATAATTATACTCACATATATATTCAATATGTTTCATATGGAGGCATATTTTGTTTCTTGTCACAAAATGTATTTTATCCTATAACAGATTGAGATCGAGAGGCTGAAAGTGGAGAATGACCGCTTAAAGATGGAGAGCCGAGGCAGCGGTAGCAGAGCTCCTTCTCAGATGTCCATCTCCCCTTCTTCTGTGGGCCTTTCATCTCAACTAAGCCTCACAGAATCCACCAGCTTAGGTATAAAAGACTTCCTAACTTCAAAAATTGTAGTGTTTTTTGAAAGTAGTATTATTGAAATTCTCCATTGGATTATAGATATGTTGCTAGAAGACAGTGGAGATGGAAGTTCCTGGAAAGAGGGACAACATGTGAAGGTCGTGGTCAGTCTGGAGAAAGATCCAGATTGGAAAGAGGTACAACTCAAGATTTTTCAGCAATGAAAACACAATGATCTCATCAGTGTCACTTCAAGCTCTTCTTTGTACTGCTTTTGGCAGGAATGCAGACCTTCTCAGTTCTTGCTGGGTTGCATTGGTGTCAGTGGAAAAACCAGATGGGATGTCCTAGATGGGGTGGTCAGACGTCTCTTTAAGGTACAAAATACTTAGAAACCTCTAAGCTGAAATCTTATGAAAAAAACTTCTTCACAACACAATATATCATGTTCCTTTCACTCCAACAGGAATATATCATCTCCATAGATCCTATCACACAGCTGGGTCTGAACACAGACAGTGTGATGGAGTACAGCATTGGAGACATCCATCGCGCCAGTGATGCAGATACACCAGAACTCCTGCCATGCGGTTATCTTGTGGGAGAAAGCGATACCATCTCTGTCAAGCTGAAAGGTATGATTATTGCTCTTGTAGAAGAAACTAGTCACCACACCACTGCATACACTGACAACAGGTCTCTCCATCTGCAGACTTGTCTGTTAATAGTGAGGACAGTTTGGCATTCGAGGCACTCATTCCGAAGCCGTTTCTACAGCGATACATCTCTCAGCTTGAGGAAAACAGACGAATAATCTTTTCAGGGCCTTCTGGCACAGGGAAAAGCTTTCTAGCCAGCAGACTGGCCGAGTACATGGTCCTAAAAGAGGGAAAACAGCTGGAACATCAAGCAATCGCCACTTTCAATGTTGATAACAAAACTACTAAGGTCAGTTAAACTGTTTGAATTAATAATACAGAACTTAATAACAGATTTATATCCTATTCACTTAATAATTTTCATTTTTAGTTAAATTGTGGGTGGATGATTTATTCAAGTGCTACAAAAATCCAAGGTTTTGCTTTCAGCATGTTGCAAATTTCCAGTAATAAAGCACAATGTGTTTTATATAGAAGCTGAAGCAGTACTTGTCCAACCTGGCAGACCAGTGTAAAAACAATGTACATGCTGTTGACATGCCTGTGGTGCTTATACTGGATAACCTTCACCACGTCACTTCACTGGCCGACATTTTCAACGGCCTGCTCAGCTGCAAGAACCACCAGTGGTGAGCAACACACACAGCAGTTTATATATTAATGAAAAACAGTGAAAATGCAGATTTTTTTTTTTTTTTTTTTTTTTTTTTTAATCTTCTGTTTCACAGTAGACTTCATGTATATTTAATTGTATTATTTTCTCACAGCCCTTACATCATTGGAACCATGAATCAAACCCCATCACCCACTCCAAATCTACAGCTTCATCATAATTTTAGGTATCATTTCATTCAGATTTCAATTTGCAATTATTTTCTAATATTTTTAATATTACTATTATTTTACCATTTTTGCTAGGGTATAACGTGGAATTTTATCTACATTTTAATAACCATTTTCTGCTATATGTATATATATATATGTATATTTCACATATACTTATAAAAAAAAATCTATAATTTATGTACATATACTACATAAAAAAAAAAAAACAAATTAAACAATTATATATACATATAAATACACATTAAACGCACAAACTTATTTTGGATGCGATTAATCACGATTAATCAATTTGACATCCCTTTTATATATATATATTATAATATATATATATATATATATATATACATATATATATATTATATATTCTGTTTTACTATATTTTACTAAGAAATTTATTTCTGTGATCGCAAACCTATATATGTATATATAATTTATAAAATAAATTAATTTTCTATTTTATATCATACAGTATACAACTGGGGTTAGCTAGTTGCTCTACCCCAAGTCTCCACAAGAGGTCACGCAAGCATTACTTTGCTCAAGCTTATTAAACATGGATAAAAGTGGATCTGATCTTGTACCTGCTCTCTTATTTCAGATGGATTTTATGTGCCAATCATACTGAGCCAGTGAAAGGTTTTCTGGGTCGGTACTTACGACGGAAGCTTCTAGAAACCGAGATCAGCAGTCGTGTAAGGAACAGCGAGCTAGTTAAGATTATTGAGTGGATCCCATGTGTTTGGCATCATCTCAACCACTTCCTGGAAACACATAGTTCTTCTGATGTCACAATTGGTGAGTGTGGAAACAGCCAATGATAATTATTCAAATGCTTTCCTGAGAATTTCTCAATTCCTAATGATATTTTATATAAATAAAAGCACACTTTTTGTGTAGCATAAAAGTTTTCTAAACTGTCTTAATATATTGATTTGTGTAAGACACCTTTTGTCTATCACAGGACCTCGACTCTTTCTATCCTGCCCAATGGATGTTGAAGGCTCAAGAGTGTGGTTCACCGATCTGTGGAACTACTCCATCATCCCCTACATGCTGGAGGCTGTCAGAGAAGGGCTGCAGGTAAGGTGCCTTCCATCATATGTCCATCATTACAATATTGGGATGCTAAAGCAAATAAACAAAGAATTGTACACGTGTTCTGCAGATGTATGGACGTAAGGCAGCATGGGAGGACCCGGCGAAGTGGGTGATGGAGAGCTTCCCTTGGGTGGCAAGTCCACAGCAACATGAGTGGCATTCCCTGTTGCGGCTTCGGCCAGAGGACATAGGGTTCGACGGGTACAATTTATCTCAGGAGGGCAGTCCAGGCAAGCAACCTGCTCAGGGAAAATCAGAAGAAGACCCACTGGTAAGTTTTAATCGATATTTGCTCATATTATAGAACCAAAATATTTTTCTCTATATATTCTTATTATTATTATTATTATTATTATTATTATTATTATTATAAAATATCTGATGTGTTTCTGTGTAAGTAAAATAACATCTAAAAATATATCATATTTATATACAGTATTATATAATATATAATCATTTATATAATAATTATATATTATTATATATTACATATGTGCGTTCACTACTTGAAATATATAAATTTCCCCTGTTTCCCATGTAATAACCTGTTCCTATTACCACAGATGAATATGTTAATGAGGTTGAAGGAGACCGCTCACTGTGCAGGGACGGAGAGCTATGACAGTGATTCCACCAACAACAGTCACCAAGATGACATGCTGGACTCTTCTGAGAGCTTTTAATATCAAACTTGGCTTTTATATTAATCTGCAGGGTGCTGGAAACCCTGAAAAATCATTGTTGCTCAATAAGTCACATTACACCCTAATCATCACCTGAAATGCAAGAAAAAACGTTCAACAGTAAAATGTTCATCAGATATTGTATTTTTTTTTTAATGGACACTAGATGGCGGTATAAATGTGTTCAAAAAGGAGACAAACCTAGTTGAGATTTAGCAGTTCCTTTTAAATTCAAACCTGTTTCCAATTCGTTTATTTTCAGTCATATATTAAACTTTCTTAATCATATCTAATGTTGGGTGACTTTTATGTACTAGTGAACAACTTTGGTGCTGAACTTTATAATAATGCCTTAAAACTTGTTATAAGTTGAGATGATCTAGCTTATGTTTTAAAGATTTGTAACTTAATACAAATAATGCAAGGACATTATAGCCTTCGAATGATGCACTATCCATGGGACCTGACAGAGAAATATAGTGAAATATGAACTATATCGTGTTTGCTTTTCAGCAACAAAATACAGTTTTGGTAACACACGTGCATAACATAAAGAGATGTTTGTAAAAGTATTGATAACATTGAAAGCAAATAAGATATATCATTACATCTCATTAAATATCTTATCAAAGTTATATTATTTTGTAACAGGAGCATAGTTTGTGCCTCTTTGTGAAGTACAATAATATCAATGCAATATTGTTACATTCAAAGAATATTTAACTACATCACGACAGAATCTCTCGTAAAACTTTAGTCAACAACAGAAAAGGTTTTACCAAACAATCTCAATGATTAAAAACCATTACAGACAATATAGTGCCATTATTACATTGAAATACTGTTAATATCAGGAAGACTTAAAACCAAAACTGACCACACTTTTATAGATTCTTATAATTCTACAAGGACAACTGCATAAACGTTTGTTTATCTAAAAAATACTTGTTGAGGGGAGAAAGAACCTTCTATTGTGTCCATGGTTAAGGTCACATACTGAAGATCACGGGGTAGTTCTCCAGATCAAGGATCTGTTATGTGCTTTAGCCTGAACCTGGTTAGTGTGTCTTCCTAATGTGGCAAACACATAGGAACTAAAGACCAAATAGAATACTGAGAGTTGCTGTATTTGAAAGATTGCATTTTGTTTGACTAGATAAAGACAGTTTTTTTCAATGGGTAATTTTAAAATAATTTTCTATAATATGTTTCAATAGAAGACCTGATGCAGTATTTCTTAATTTTGGTTTTTCTGTGCCAGATCCCGCCAAATAATTTGCTGTGCTTCAGGTACTGCCAAGATATTTGTTTCCTTTGAACAGTGCTACACGTGAAAACGTGTGTGGAAAATAATGAAAATGAGTATATATGAAAATAATAATAATAAATAAATGCAACTAGTGTATACTTATAAATTGCTGGTAATTTTAGAAACAAGACTGAATTTTGATTGAGTTTGTGTATATTTTTAGTTGTACAATAATGTAAATATTTGCCTCATGTTTTATTAGTGTAGTCTTAAAGAAGAATTGTTTTATGTAAAGTTGTTGTTAATGTGACACTTTTATAAATGTGATACTTTTCCTTCCCAACTATGATTCTCTGTCAGTTATTTGGTGACAAACTGTCAACGGTTGTGTTTTTTTCAGAAGTTGCGGAAGAAGTAAACAAGTAGTGACATTGTTTAATTCAACTTATTGGCATGTATGGTAATATTGGGGACCATACTAGGAAATGTGATACATTTTGGTTTATCGTTTTTTTTTTTTTTTTGAATAAAGTAGTTTGTTGAAACACCAGGCTCTCGGATACAAATATTGCTTGTATAGGTTAAGAAAAAATGTCATGATTTCCATTTGGTCAAAATTCATACAAATTGTTGTATAGCCTACTGGGTCATGTAAATAACACAAAATGTTATTTTCAAGGCAGACAAACAAAAACGAAAATTTTAGTATTTTGCTCTGGGTTTTTAATTTGTTAAAAAAAAAAAAAAAAAAAAAAAAAAAGTTTTTTAGATGTATATACATTTTTTACAAAAACATAAGTATACAAAATAATATAAGACTTTTAAGTTAGAAATGTGCCATCTACATATTTAAGATTATAGACAAAGTATCCCAAATCATTAAGAAACATTATAATAATCTTGGTATAAAAAAATATATATACAAATTATTCAAAACACCTTACAAGCTGCCAAAAACGCAGCGATTGCGACATTCTTTCTTCAACTGAAAGGTTTCCTATCAAAGTTCACACAGCTACCGTGTCAAACAAGACCACTTTTCTCCAGTTTTGTGCATAAACATTATTCACTGGAAATTACAGAATCTATTAAATGATTATGACACTGTTATTTCCTCGTCCTCTGATTCTGAGAAGTCTGAGTGATTGCTGGAGATGGAAGGCGAAGTGAAACGTAAATCTACGTTGAGCTCGTGATCCCCGAGCGGCTGACAGAAAGGCGCGCGCGGGCTTTCTACAGCAGCGTCGTCACTTTCAAACTTTTTTCCAACGTCGCTCAGGTCAGGATTGGGGTTCATTTTCGTCGGCAATGTTTGCTCTCTGCAACCTCCTGACGACAGAAGCTCTCTTTCTTTTGAATTGCGCCATTTCATTCTTCGATTTTGGAACCAAATTTTTACCTGACGAGAAAGTGTTTGCAAGACATGAGTACACCCGTTTACCTCAGACACCCATAAAGGTACGATATAAAAATGTGTTTGTGGACAACGTCAGCTTACCTGAGAGTCTTTAAGGGCAAGTTTCGTGGCCAGTTTCTTTCTGTCTGGTTTGCTGATGTACTTTTGTTTCTGAAACATCTTCTCCAGCGCTTTTCGCTGCACGTCAGAGAAGACGGCCCGTCGAAGCATTCCTCTCCTCGGTTTCCCTCGAGCTGTGAGGGGCCATGCGAAAGTTCCGGGAATAGGCACTGCTGAAGACGATGCTATGAGAAACAGCCAAACAAACTATTTTAAAATCAACGTTTCGCTGAAAATAAGCTAATACGGGTGTTTTCTAACAAAAATAAGTAATTAGCATTCATCATGCATGAAAGAAAGTCTTTAATTAATTTTTTTTTAAAAAACCAGTCCGTTTGAGTGATACGAATCGAGGAAGCTAATTAGCACATTGCTTGGTTCCCAAAAGCATTGGTATGGTAAAAAGGGCGAGCAGTCATTCAGAGCGCTCCAGTGAAAGATAGAGGTGCTAATGAAGCGTGGACGGTAATTGTGTAGTAATGAACTGACTGAAAAAGGCTTAGGACAGGCCACTAAAGCCATATATTACGGCCACAAAAGAGATTTACACTTAAAAACTAAACACAACGGCATGCCAGGGACATTTTGAGAATACTGATGGCGGGGGACTATGTTTGCCCCCAAATATTTTCATTAAATGGACACGAAAAGCCATTCATACTGCTCAAGTTGTTTTGTTGACGTATTCACACCGCGGTGAAAGGATTCAGTCTATTATCGCCTGTGTGAATGAGTGCACGATCCACAAGGCTATTTGTAGCCTGCATTCATTGGATTGATGGACATGAAGCTTAAGGCAAAATAGACCCACTTTTATTGGTTTTATTTGAGGTAGGCCTATACTTAGCTTTAACCAATATACAAATATAGTTTTCATAATCATTACATTGTTTAGAATACATTTTAAGCAACGTTAATAATCCATTTATATTGCTACTAGTGAACACAGTAGCCTAATTAAGACTACTACACCCTGTTAAGCAATTTTCATGCTGTTACATGAGACCAAATCTTTGGTTTGGACGTCCTGTGAAGACTCCCCACACTCTATGTGGTCTTGTGAGAATATTGAAACTCTGAATAGAAGCTAATAGGGGAATTAGTCCATGACTGGTAAATGCCTATCAGCAGCATGCTTAAGTCAACGACGGGTCTGTGTGTGGCTGCCCAAAGGGAGCTGACCAATTGGTCATGGTGCTGAAAGCATTGTTGCCAATCAGTAACTAAGTACACTGGCTCGGTGGGAAAAGGCAGCGATGAAGAGACGCCAACAGTTTGCTTGTGAGAGCGGACCCGCCTTAAATTGGGACCATGACAATTCCGGCTAATTTGTGGATTAGGGAAAGCGGTGCAAAATGTCAGCAGTCACTGCGTTTGCTAAATAGGGCATCAAATTAGCGAGACTGATTCCACAATGTCCTACAAATTCCAGCATTGGAAGCTGATTCTGAAGGCCCATCAGTTTGACCGAATTAAGAAATGACACAGCGATTTTTTAGGAACCCACCTGAGAAATATGATGCTCTGATGAATGGGTGGAATAAGCCGTCAAAACATGGGAACGGAAATGTTTTCGCATTCATCCCTTGTTCTGAACGTGGTGGTGAACCTATGACACAAAATAAAGTGTACTTTAATCAAATGAAATGTACAAGTTGAATGTGACATAAAATACGTTTACATACAAATGTCGCCATTAATAAGCGTATTTTAAACAAAACAAAGACAAATGGTTTAGAAATGTTTTTGACAAAAAAAACTGTTTTTACACGCTTTATCATTAGCATTAAGGTGATAATATATAATCATACAAGAAACTTGTATGATTATTACATGTACATAATGTAATGTAATGAAACTTACCGTTTCGTGTTGTTGACGCGAGAATCGCATTCACTCCAAACTTCAAGTAATTTGGATCGTTTGAAATTGATGTTTGTGGAGAGCTTGATCTTTTTGGCAAAGACGTAGACATGGCGACATGGACTGCGAAGGAGTTGTTCAGAGTTGTGGCTCCTGTGGCCGGAGGAGATGCGCTTTGGGACGGGATGCTCCTCTGCATGAAGGTGGCAGGTCTGCTGATCCGCAACAGGTCCTCCACCAGGAAACTCGAGTGCGTTGTGAACGCTGACTGTAAAGTGGGAGGCAAGGAAAGAGCCGCCGAGGGCCGCAGAAAGCTCGGGTACATAGCAGGTGGCGCAATAACACTTGGCAACATCATTGCACCGTCTTTTTGTTGAAAATGACAGCGAGGAATTCACGTGCTGGTACTGGCTCGCGTAGATTAGAGTCCAAAAGGGCAGAATGAGGAGCTCTTACCCGTCCCTCTCTCTTCCAGGGGTTTTATAGTGGACCGCTGGAAAAGCCTTTTCATGGGTGACAGCTCTAACAATAAAGTTCAACAAAATTCTCCACGTGAGTTCCGTTTACTCTAGAGGCGGTGCGTCCTGATTGGACAGAAGAACTTTGATTGGATTAGACAAAGCAAACCGCAGATAACGGCCTTCTAAGAAAAAAAAAAAAAAAAAACAGACACTCTATAAATAATCATCGTCATAGTAATACCATTACAAATAGGCCTAGTGCTATAAAAAAATACACTTTCTGCTTTGCCTGCGAAACGAAATATTATTATTATTATTATTATTATTATTATTATTATTATTATTATAGGCATTCTACACCTTGAAACAAATAATAAATCAAAGGAAAACCAGGCTCTAAAAATAACCAATATAATTAATTACTAATTAATAGTAAATTACTAACGTTATTCAACCACTTTAATTTCTTTATTTTAAAAAATTATCTGAAGTGAAAGCTCATAAAATCGAGTAGGAATGACAAAAAGGTTAAAGATGAAGACATTTTACAGTGTATTATACGCCTATACTGTCCATTGTTTGTTTGATAAATAAATAAATAATAACGCTAGCGCAGGATACGGTGTAAAAATGATTTAATGTAGGCCAAATAAACAAAGATTATTGGACTACTGTATAAAAGAAAATACTATCAGTTTCGAAATTTCAAAATTAATCCATTGTATTACTTCCTTTTGTGAAATTTACTAGCAATTTTTGAATAAAAATGTTTCTAGAATTTTGCCTACAACCTTTCTTTTCATAGATATATAGATAGATAGTTCCGGAAAAACAAATCTAGACAACATTTCTTTTCCTAATGGTTCAGTGAATAAGGTGAATAAGGCTTCATAGGTCACATACATTTTCTTCCATCGAATTACAGACAGTAAAAAAGAGGAAATTCATTGTGTGAGGAGGTGAGTCAGAGAACATGCTTGCTGAACCGCAGTGAGAAAATGGCCAACGCCTACCGATAAAATATATTATAAAACGAGAAAATGTGCGAACAAAAGGATTTCTCCTTGGAGGCTTTTATTGGGACAGACGCTCTCTTCTGTCATATGCACCAAAAGAGGTGAATCCCAAAGCCTGTGGGCTAAAACCTGTGACTAATGGCGTTTGACCGCTGCTCTGTCAGGATTTGTCCCACTAACCATTCATTTTCTTGCAGTTACCTTCACATTTATCTCCGCGAAGTCAACTCGTGCGCTTTGATTTGGACAGGGAAAAAAGGCGATGGGAAGACATAGTCAACGTGAGCCCTGAGCGTTGACACGGCGAGTAAATCGCCATGAAATTATGGGCCAGGCGTTGCTCTTTCGCACAAATGGATTGTGATACTGACAATTTATTTCAGAAATTTTTAAAACTGCATCAGCTCGACAGCCGTCTTAGTCCATCTTAAGAAGTCTTAGGAACCATCTTAGTAAAAGCAGAAAAATCTTTGTTAGAGGCATCGCTGTGTGAGGAGAGTGGCATCTCGAAAGTAATTCTGAGACAGCTTTAATTCCCTTACTACGGCCCAATATCCCAACCTTTTTATGATATATATATAGGGCCTAAAACTAATTTTTTGCAACACCTGCAAATGGCCGGTGACATGATAAAATTTACCGGCCAATTTTTTTTTTACCGGCCATGAAACTCTTTTTGCAAAAACAGGCAGTTATTACTACTAAAATAACTAAACATATTTACGATGTTTTTAATTTGTCCTGCTGGTCCATCTTCCCTATTAATTATAGCCATTCAACATTACAGTATAATTGAAAGCCGTTCTTTTTAACATTTATTAGTCTCTGAAATATAACAACTTTTAATTTAAGTGATTTTAAAATAATCTTCACATAAACTATATTATGCATAAACTATACAGATTAATCTTTATTTAAGCTATAAATGTTAATCAGCGACGAGAACAGTCCAAGGATTTCTCTTTTTCTTTTGTTCTTTGATTTACATCAATGAAAGACTTTAGCAGGTTTCACTTTAAAATCAGCGCTGTCTCTTTAAAACGTGATGCACATGACGCGGATCTGACAAATATCCGATTTTCTCCCAACTCTTTACGGTCATTTAAGACTTAAGAACTCGTTTAAGACGACTTTTACAAGGTAACTCCCCAACACCACGCATTTTAACATTATTGTGTGTGTTTTCGTCTATTGAAGCGCTACATGGACAGCTGTCTGAAGCGGATCAGCGTATGCGTCCAGCCGAACGCGCAGCGTTTCAAACTATACTTCACTGCACCGTTTAAGCGGCGTAACCCCAGGTGTAGTCGCCACATTCTCGGGTTATGAAGAATAAAGAAGGGAAAAGTTAATCTTCCGAAATGAAGCAGCAAAATCTTCTTAGGTAAAAGTTATTAAAACCGTGTTAAGGGACAAGTTGGCCATCACAATCCTCCGACATTGTCAGTCCGTTTGTATCCTACTATTCGATTTGCTCTTGTCGCTTATGAATATATAAATATATAGCCTATTTATGATATAGCTATATAATGAAAAATAAATAGATATGTAGATGTTAATAGACTCACACACACATATACACACACATAGGCTATATATATATATATATATATATATATATATATATATATATATATATATATATATATATATATATTATATATATATATAGGCCTGTGTGTGTGTGTTGGCCAACATAAGCAGAACTTAAAATAGCAGTTGTAGCTTTATTATCAATCTATGTTAAATCACATTAGTGATAATTGCTTCACTGAATGCAGTAATTTGTTGACAGCTTTTGCTGCTGCTTAAACAAGTATTAAAATCTATCAAAATGCCAATAACAGACCGATAAGTGATTAGCATGTAATTATTCCCATTTTTACCCAATAATACGACCGTTAGATTTGCATCAGTTGTTTTTAGCACCACCCGGGGCAGTCGTATTAAGACACCTCATCACCTTCAGAAAACCCAAGAGGACTTCTGCACGTTCAAAGCACTTTATTCTTTTTCTTGCACTTGAAAATCCCTCTATTGTACCTATAAAGCAGATGGTTTGCAGGAAATATAGCTTAGCTTCGGTGACCGAAACTAATTTCTGCTTGCTTTCCAAGCAATGGCACGATTGTTTTTTCTTTACCAAATAGAGGGAGTGCAGCTGGTCGGGCACTGAATTAAACCCATTAAAAACAAATTTCTAAGATACTATATCCACCTAATTGTGCCTTGCCTCCTCTAGGCACATTTTAACGCCCGCGCTTTTGCACAGCAGATTGTTGCGGAGATAATTTCTCATTGGTGAGCTTATCAGGATAAATCAAAAATTATTTTCCTTCATTTTATTATCCGCATTCTTTAGCATGGACTCTAAGCAGCTTAAGTTAAATGGCAATGCAGTGTTTAAAGCACTTTAAAAATTCTTAGTAATGTTAACAGAAAACGAAAAACTAGTAAAACTGAGTACTTTTATAATGTTGTAACACCTTAGTTATGTTTTTGTTAATAGAAAGTACTGGAGAAAGATAGATACATATATATATTTAGTCTGGTTTTAACACCTTAAGCCGCTCTTCGTCCAAGCCCCTAGACAGGCCAAGCATCTGTTTCTGCTGCCTCATAGATCAGCAACTGGAGAAACTTATGTCCTATAACTTTAAGACCACTGCTAGGTCGGTTTAATTTGGCTTTGAAGCATGTTTTGGTTAAATGATTATTTCATATTTTAACTACACTAGGCTATATAAATTATTTAGATTACATAGCCTAGGGCTATTTCTTTCTTCGCGAATGAAAGCGAGGCTGTTAGGGGACTCACGTTCAATAACGTTTATAATATTAATGTTGCTCGTTCAGGTTGCGAAAAATCTGAAAATGTGTCTTTGAAACAGTTGCGAAAATTAGACTTGATAGGATCATAAGAGAGTACATATCGAAATACTCATAGCCTCGTTTTCATTCGCCAAAAAATAAATAGGCCTATGGCGGCTAGTCTGATTAATGTCTACAGGAAAAATATTAGAAACGGACAAAACAGGTTCCCAACACAAAAGGTGCAAAGTGCCATGTGAAACCACCAAAATAAGGATCACAACATTAAATTCTGAGATATATATATATATATAAAACACTTAAAAATTATCTAAAACATTTAAACTTTCTAACATACTTTCATTTAAGATAAGGAAATTTTACTTTTCAGAAAGTCATCATTGCATAGTAGACTATGTGTCATTAAATGCATTGATAGAAACACCAGCATGGTGAAAATGTCTAAAATAGTGAATAGGTTTGTGTGTATTTCAGTTTTTGTGATGTTGATTTTCTTAGTAACAATACAAAATTAAAAATCAATTTCCCATGGATAATATATTTCTCATCATCCTCTGATAAGACTTAATTTAAATACATTACAATACAATATCTTTCAATAGCTAATTCACCATAGGCATTTAAAAGAAAACAACAAGCTTTTGAGAAAAAAATCTCACAGAATCTGTTCATTAGAGTTAAATTGGTCATGGGAGCTCAGGCCACATCAATGTGGCAAATGTATTTTCTTCTCATTTTAATCTCATAAAGTTTCACAGTTACGGCAAATCTCTTAAGAGTCCTCAGCACCTGTCGGGTTCTTTTGAAATAAAGCTTGTAAATGGCTCTTGTTAAACTGTGTTTCTGGGGAAGCCCAAGCGTTGCTACGCATCCTGAAAAAAGGAACAATCCTCGTGGTTGTCAAGACCACTTTAAATTAAGGGCTTGTTGCTAACAAGCAATCATTGCTGCAAATAAAATGATCCTTGGTCATGCTAACCTGTGCCATTTTTCTTGCTGATGCACATAATAGGAAAAGCCACTCAATGAGCTCAAAATGGTACACACCAAAAAAAAAAAAATCAGTGCTTGGAGGAAGGACTCCCTATTTAAAGCTAAATGCTTGTATGGGGCTGTAAGGTGGTGTTGAGAATTTGAGCCCATAAGCACAATCTTTAGCTTTGTTTTAGACCTGAACTCAGAGAGCAGGGGATAGAACCTTGTCGAAAGGGTCCTGTTGAGTATGCCTGATAAGTTGAACATGAAGCAAAGCAGACGTAGCTGGGGCGCTTGTGTACTGAGGAGGAGCCGGGGTTGTTCACTGGCCACTTGAATGGGGGGACGCTAGCGCCCGTTGGCTGGCTGGTATTGATGTGGTTTAGCCGAGTAATCGGATTGAAAGTGAGCCATGGTATTTGTGTCAGTTCACATTTCGTCAAATGCATAATATGCATGGCCTTGGCGTGGGGATTCTGTATTGAGACTTTGGCTGGCAATTCAGCGTTATGAAAAGGCAAAGCCTCATTTAATTCAAATATAACTCTCACTCGACCATTTACAGATTGCTATATTTGCATAACAGCAAAGAACTTTTGCCTTTTCAAGGCCTGGTTGTGTGTGCGTGCGGGTCCTATTCCTGCACTTCTCCCTGGCCAGGCCTTAAAAGGGGAAAATGTTCGCACATGTGCGAAATAAACGTGTACATTGTGAAGAAGTGGGTTCTCACAGGGATAAGCAAACAGGGGTAAGGGTGAGAAGACGCTAGATTCTCACATTTAGCTTTTTTTCCCCACTGCTAGAGCAATATGTCGAGTCGGATAACAAAGCAAAAGTGCTACAGTGGTGTAATTCGCCTTAAATGACGTGCACTCTCACACGGTGGCGGTTTTGAATAGGATTTCATTGTGAACGCTGTTACATTTCAGGATATTTAATCTCACTTTTGTTGAACTGTTTTTGGATTATAATTTACTTTCTAAAACACAAAATTTTAATAATCATTTTAAATATTTTCATGAACAACAAAAAAAGGCTACACCAAAACGGTGTCTATTGCCTAAGGAGAACTAGTTCCAAAAAGAATTTTTCATCCTATTTAAATAACTTCGAAACCAATATGTTTATAAAATCTATCTTAAGAAAGTATAACAGTGTAACATTATTATAGTAAGTTACACTTATAATCTCCACAGAACCATACAAACAACTTAAGAACTCTATACAAACAAAAATTCACAAAAAGAAAAAGACACCTTATAAACAGTGGCTGGTAATGACTTATAAATAAAAACAGATGTTTCAATCTTCAAACATGCTTCAAGTAAAATGAAAATGCAAGGTTTTAAGACCGAGGAGAAGGTAAAGCAGCTCTCCCACATGAGACCCAAAGAAACTCTTTTTGTCAACTTTTAGATTAAGAAAACTTAAAATATATTTCACTATATTAAGACATATATAGTACAGACCAAAAGTTTGGAAACATTACTATTTTTTAATGTTTTTGAAAGAAGTTTCTTCTGCTCATCAAGCCTGCATTTATTTGATCAAAAAATACAGAAAAAAATGTAATATTGTGATATATTATTACAATTTAAAATAATTGTTTTTAAACTTATTATACTTTAAATTATCATTTATTTCTATGATGCAAAGCTAAATTTTTAGGATCATTATCACATGATCCTTTAGAAATCATTCTAATATGATGATTCATTATCAAAGTTGGAAACAGTTCTGCTGCTTAATATTTTTTCAGAACATGTGATACTTTTTTAGGATACTTTGATGAATAAAAAGTAAAAAAAAAAAAAAAAAAAAAGAAGCTATATTTTTAAAATATAAATATTTTGTAATAACAATATACACTACTGGTCAGTAATTTGGGGTCAGTAATTTTTTTTCCTTTCTTTTTTTAAAATAAAATCAATACTTTTATTCAGCAAGGATGTGTTAAATTGATAAAAAGTGATAGTAAAGAAAATTATTATTAGAATATATATTATTAGAATTTTTTTTTTTATTTTGAATAAATGCAGTTCTTTTTAACCTTTTATTCATCAAATATATTAGACAGCAGAACTGTTTCCAACACTCATAACAAATCAGAATATTAGAATGATTTCTAAATGATCATGTGATAGACTGGATGTTACATGTGACACTGAAGGCTGGAGTAATGATGAAAATTCAGCTTTGCATCACAGGAATATAAGTTTTTTTTTAAAGTATATTCAATAGAAAACTATTATTTTAAGTTGTAATAATATTTCATTTTTTTCTGTATTTTGATCAAATAAATGCAGGCTTGATAGCAGAAGAATACTTCTTTCAAAAACATTAAAATATAATGTTTCCAAACTTTTGGTCTGTATGTATATATATATATTATTAAATTATATAAAAAATAACCTTGAACTTAAAAGATGGCAAAATAATCTCTTCGCCAATTGAATAATTTTAGAAGTGAACCAGAGAAATATGAAAAAAAAGAAAGAAAAAAAACAATAATAAAATATTTTAGTGTGGTGTTTATATATTAATAGAAATTTCTTTTATACCACACATTTTTTCTTATTGGCAAGCTAACTTTCTTCTCTGTATGTTATCTCTGTCTAGGACGTGAAAAATGTCATTTTGTGTGTTATGACTTCATCGGTGATGTAATACTTGTAATACCACCTGTAATCATTCTTCCACAGTTCAGTTCAGCATTTTTACAGTGAGACCTGGATCCTTCTTGATGGACAACCTGGAGCTGCTTCTGCTGAAAACAAATAACAGCATATACAGTCAATATACAGAACTAACAGGTTGGACAAAGAAGCCTTGAAGAAGACATTCATGGTACTGGAACATAGCTCCTTAAAAACCAACTCCAAGTTTTTACTCTGAACTAGACACCACTTTGGCTGGTGTAAAAATGATTCCCCATCCTCATTCCTGGAAAAGGCCAGACCTTTGAACATGTTTCCATTTTATGGATTATGTCCTAGTCATTTGTGTGTTCAGCACCCTTAACTTTCAAAAACAGACGCGACAGTGCTGCTTCTTCTGGCGGAGAGTGAAGGGTGGAAGAGGTGGTGTTATTATCAGCATGCCGGACCGGAGATTAATCCTAATCTCCTCTCTGTGTGCTGCAGGCCGTGGGGTTGAAAGGCATGGGGAAGTAGCAGTGGGGGTGCTCTGGCCCGGGATCTCCTGCCCGGAGAGGATAATGCCAGCAGCGGAGCCTGCTGGTCCTGTGGAATCCAGCCGGAATCCCCACTGCTCTATGCTTTCAGTGCACACTTCCTGAAGAGGTGCGAGATATTGGCCTCCCACCTCTCGGACCCAAAGAAAGCTCATGCTAACAAGCTGTTTCTGTACCCCAAAAGCTGTGTTTCTGGCACACATCAAAGTTAAAGCCATTTCTTCAGAAAGTGCGGAGATGTGTGCAGGACAGATTAATGTTAATCTCCTCAATAAATAATTCCTTATGGAGAGAGAATGTGGCAGCCACAGGTGCATACTTGACTCAAATCACTTCTATCACTTTCTGGTAGGTATGCAAGAGGAAATCATATTACAGAGACTTCAGAGAACTGGTTTGTTATCAACAATCACTTGCACTAATTTGAGTTGATAATTTACCTTTAATATATAAAGATACATATTATACACATTTATCTTTGTAAGTGTGACTTTATTATTATTTCTTGCCATTTATCGTAATTTTGACTTTATATCGCAAAGTGTGACTTTAGTTCTTATTTTAAACTTTATCTCACAATTACCTTTTGTAACTGAGGAGGAAACAATTTTCCTTGGGTGAAAGAAGACAGAAGCCAAGAGAAGCACAATGCTCTAAAAGTGGAGGTAGAGAAAGAAGAGAACAGGAAAAAAGGCCAAAGAGGACTTCGATTCTTCTTTTCTGAGGAGACTTCATAAAGTGAACAGCTACTCTAGCCTCAGTGTTATTTTCTGCTGTCCACTGATGGTCAAGACTGATGGCTGTAAGGATCTATACATTCGTGCGAGACCTTTGACCCCCTCTACATTCTAAAGACCCTCTTTCAAGACTGGCACCTATTCAAACCCCTGGCAGCACATTGCCGAAAATGCAGATCAGATCAACCCAGAAGCCCATAAACCATACAGGAAAAGTATAAAACTGTATATTGGCCACAGTTTAATGCTACATGGAAGAACCGTGCAGTAGTATCGCTCACAAGACAAATTTATTATCTTTCTTTTCCTTAAAGAAGGAGTGCTGGAGGCCTCTTCTGGAGCTTTGCACAAAAACCCATCCATGAGTAAAGAGGCCGGCTGAACACTTGGCCTGCCCAGCTGCCTTGAAGTGAATGGGGTTTCTTTTTAAGGGCATTCAATGCTTTCTGTCTCTCTGCATACAATGTAGGTGTTACTGCTTAGAGAGAGAGTGAGAGAGAGAGTCAGGAAAATAGTCACTTGAGAACTGAGGCTGTTCTTCATTCTCAGTCAGTCATGAAATCATTCCTTCTTCAGATGAGGAGGGGTCCTGCTCACAAAGGGCCAGGGGACTCTCAATTGCCATTCTAACATTTTTATGGGACCCTTTCTTATCCAGATAATAAATCTGATTTTGAATAAAACATGGATCCTGTATATTTTTATATGCTGAGGACATCCATTAAGCGGATAACTTGTAATTTAGGAAATGCATATTCATTAACAAATGGTAATAAATGGTAATAATCACACAGACCCCTTTTTGTGCCTTCATATAAAAGGATATATCATTTTGTTCTTGTTTTGATTTCATTTTGGAATTTTGCTGGCTATTTTTAGCCTTTTTCCTTGTCATTCTCAAAGCTAGGGACAAAAGGGACTCTTTCAGCAGTCTATAACCCTCAGTGGGTCAAAGAGAAATCTAAAGACTATTAGGGCCACAGTGAGAACAAAAGGATCAGTGGGGGGAGTTGTGAAAATGGAAGTCCACCATTCTCCCGCAGTCGAATGGGATGCGGAGATTGAAAGTTTAATTTCAGATTTTTACATTTTCATGGATGTCGAAGGCTTGAATGAAAGTCCACTGGAAGTCCACAAATGCGCAGGGGACTTTTATTCTCTGCAGTGTTTCGGGCCGCAGTTTGACTTACTCTCAAAAGAGTGGCATGCTGGAGACCTTAACCAGAGGTGGCGAATGGTGCAGGCACGCGAGTGCATCCTTTGACAGGGGGTTACTAATCAACACCCCGGTTGACTGTCGGGTCCGACTTCAAGAGGCTGCCTCTGAGAGGCCAGAAAGTCTCTTCCCTCCCCACTGTTTTGAGTCAGTATGGAGAGACTTTTTGTGCAGCTGTCTGTGATGCTGAGCGCAAGCCTTCAGTAGAAGTCTATGTAAGACTTTTTTTTTCAAGACTTTAGCAAGCCAAGCAGAGCATATGTTATTTTAAACTTTCAAAATGACAAAGTTTGAGGGTAAATTCAAGTTATAGTTTTAAAATGGCAAAGTTTGTCATTACATTTCCCAATATCATCAGATTTGTTGCCTTTAATTAGAAGAAAGTGGTATTTAGACAACAGTCATCATTTGTTTTGGTATTAAATGTTAAGTCATTAAGCATAAGACAATGTTTCAGCCATTTCACCTTTGTTATTATACTGATTTCAATAACAAAATCATTATAGCAATAACTGTAGACTAATCAGTTGTTGTTGTTTTTTTTTAATTCTTGAATGCCTGTAAGAGACAGTTTTCAATTCAAGCTCCATTAAAAAAAAAAATATATATATATATATATATATATAATATATATATATATATTATATATATATATATATAAGATATATAATAACAATATATATATATATAACAAAACAAAAATAAAATAAAATAAAATAAAACATAGAAATTAAAAGCAAGTTCAAATGGTGTACCTGTCTATCTATTGAGCCACCCTTCCCATTCCCAGATTTATCCCCCCCAAAAAAGAGAAAATGATTTGGATGACAGAAGAGTGGACACACGCAAGAGAAATCACATTTGTGTGAATGTTTAGTTGTTGTTTTTTTATGAATACAACATTAATAAGATTACCTTTATAAGATTATTGGGCAGCTTTATTTGTGTTTGACCTGTATACATAACTGTGCAAGTAATATGTCTGAGACAAAAGTAGACAACAGATAAGAAAAAAAAACACAGTCCTCTTCAGAAAGTGTTCAAATGTGTATTTTGCTCTCTGTCTGAGAGCCGTGTCATGTTGACCATACCTTCTCAAAGATTATAACACACGCTCAACCTGCCTTCCTTTCAGTCAGGGCCCCAAATCAGATTTCTCAAGGGTTGCCGTCACACACACACCCACACACAGAGAGATAAAAAGCAAAGAGGAACTTGTGGCTATTCCCAAGCAACGCCTGCTCTCCGCATATTAGCCCCTGTTGAAAAGGGGTCTCTGCAAATGAAAGCGTTCACCGGTCATTCATCTCCCATTGCCAAAATGTGCCATATCTGTAACACTTGAAGAAGTCCAAAGGTTAGGCGAGAGTGAAAGCGGGCACTTGATGTGCTCAGTGTCTTGGTGGTTCTGGTGTTTGCTCCCTCTTTGTGGTTACCCAGCAGGACGCCTGTTGTCTGGTCACATTCACGTGCCATCGCCACACACTAAAGGCCTTCACCTGTTAGAGAGTCACCACCAGACTTTTAACACCAGAATATCTGCTTTTGTGCTTCGCCTGCTCTGGCCTTTCCACCCAAACAGACTGTAATTTCATCCGTTTTTCATGGCTTTAGTTCCCATGAATGCCTTACATTTCCATGTCTAAACATTAACAATGAGGCAATTTCATGGACGGTACGGACAAGATACTGTACCACTGCTTGCAGCTTTAAAAACTTTGAAAAGTCAGATTTCATAAAAAAAATCAACACAATTTTTTCATCTAAATGCTAAGAGTCATTATTAACCACGTTAATACAAATTCTCATTCAAAAACATTTGTGGCATAATATTGATTATTCAATATTGATTGTTCTCATTTTCTTAAAAAAAAAAAAAAGTTTTTGTAAATGCAAAAATGCAAAAAACAAAAAAAACAAAATCCCTTTTTACACAGTATAGTCACAAGACCTGAACAATATATAATTTAACAAGATATAAGTATAATAAAAAACTTAATACCATAAAACCTACAACTCAAACATGATTGTAAAATGTTTTGATTTAACAGCTTTACAGCTCAAATAATACAGAAGGTTTAACAGAAAAAAATGATGTAGGTGCTTTTGTAAAATCAAGAGCTTCATATTTCTGCTTTTAACTGGCCCCATCACTTCCACCTGCATCACTATAACCTCAATTTTTGCCTTTTTAAAGGAAATGAGGGCCAAATCAAGATTTATTTATTTATTTATTTTGTGCTAACTATGCCACAAATGCAATCAAGTTTAACACGTTGAACCTGGTACCTCTATGAGTTCTTGTATTCTATGTTTAATTAAAAAAAAAAAAAAAAATGTTGAACCTGGAATATTCCTGCTAAAAGAGTCTACTTTTTTGGTCTTCACATTGATATTATGAACATTGTTGGAAATCAGCAAAAACACGCCATCTTTTCAATATCTTTCCTACTCTAAATCAAACTGTTCCATGTCATGCATTCAACATTTCGGATTACGTTCAGGACAAAAAATATGCTGTCTCTTATAGTTTTCAGAAGGCTTCATTCAAGCAGTAATTTTATCAGCTTCAAGATAATTACTTTTATCCTAAAGAGGCTGTATGTCTTTGTTAACTACTTCTTCTGTGAGAGCAGATCTGGGCATCAAGTGGCCAAATCTGTTGGATGGGACGGCCTTCACAAAAGTATATCAAGCGGTACAGACAGACGGCATTCCCCCCTCTTAGCGGTATGCTTTTGCATTTGAATGCATCCACAAGCTCCTTCTTTTGCAGAGGGCCGCGTCACTAACATATCTAATCCTGAAAATATTGTCAGAGCCCATGAATGCTGGCAATCCAGGCATATGTGTAATTATTCTGTAATTCCCCCACAAATGTGATTTCTCTTGGGTGCATTGCGACCCGTTACCCCCACTCTTTTGTCATCCAAATAATTGTTTCTCTTTTTTGGCGGGGATAAATCTTGGAATGGGAAGGGTGGCTCAATACATAGAGCGACATGAGCAAGTCTCATATGAGCATGCAATTTACATACTGATGGTTTCTCCCATCTCTTGATTTGAACAAAAGGGGCAGTTTGAAAAGATGAGTGAAAATAAGGATGAATTCAGAGGCGTAGTCTCAAAGAGAACAGTATCCCTAATAGACATGGCACCAAATCACATCCAAAGACTTGGCTTCAAGACTATTGGACTGCATTTAGATTGTTGTTTTTAGAGAAACGGTAAAGTCTTAAAGTAGCGAGCAAGATCAAACAGAATTCTGATTGAAATGAGATCCTTCATTTCTATTTCACAAACTATTAAAACATTTTCAATATGAACTCAAACATTTCCCAACAAACTCTTCCAAGATTTCCAAATGATCTAATCCATGCTATCTACAATAATTTTATAACTCTAGACTGTCCTAATGAATTTTAACTTAAATATACTGAAATAAAACAAAACTGGTGACCTTAAATATCATGAGCTATAAAAAAACAACCACTGAGCAAGAAGATTCTCCCAAACATATTCACAGACAGAATTGTCTATCTTCCTTAGCTCTGCTCATTAATTCCTTAACAATCGTCACATTTTTAAAAAGGCTGGAAAGCTTCCTTGAGAAATGAAACCGAATTTAATTCACAGCGATTGAATTGATAGACTCAGACACCCAGAACCTTCGGCTCTCCACGACAAACTAAGACGATATCTGTCCTCACTGTTAATTACCAACAAGGGTTATTTGAAGGGGGACTTTGAAGATGCTGTATTCTTCTCCCTTTCAGCTCCTCATATTGGAAATAATGAGAATGAATGGCATAAGCCGTGGAGGGGTCTTGCCAGTTTTAATTTGAAAACCTCTCCAAGTCATTGTATCTATTAAGACCTTATACTGGCAGCGGCAAACAAGCTGAACTTAAAGTGCAACTTCACACTTCTCTCTGGCTTCTTTCGGCATGCAAGAAAAGAATCCCAAATAAGCTGAGCCTGCTTGCGATTCTCTGCCTTAATTAAGACACTTGTGCCCGACTATAGGGCTTTCTTTCCCATAGTGCTTACAAGTGTGTGTGTAAAACAAGCATGAAAGGAGAGAGAAACCACAGAAGAAGTGTTTGGAGAGAAAAACAGAGAGATTAATTAATGGACAACTTCCCTTGAATGGGATAGTGTTCGGGAGGGTGTATACGGGGGGAATCCGCTATCCATTAAGCGATGCTCCAAATGAGAAAGAAAATAATTCTTCAAAAAACTTCTCTCTTTTTTGTGTTATGTTTTCACTTCATGATTTACTTTCAGCTTCAACAAAAACATTTCTGTCAAAATTTCATCAGTGTCTATCTTGCTGAACTTAAACAGGCTACTGTATGAAAGGTAACACCTTACACTACATAAATCCCATTCCCAGAGGCCTACTGATTTTATGAATACATTTACTTCTTATTCTCTCTCTCTCCCCTTTAATGTTGTCCTTGATCTAAGCTTATAGTTTCTCTCGACTGGGAAGACACATGGGGTCAAGGTCAGCAACAAAAGCCATGAAAAGCTGCTATCTCATATTTCTTTGAGATTTTTTCTAATCTTCTACGCCAACCCTCAGTGACTCAGTGTTAAGTCAGATTATAAACAGTGGCTTTAAAAGCACAGAGATCCTGTGATCTCAAGGGGATTTGGCCACTGCTTGGGGAGTCCAGGTTCATGATGTCACTCTTCAGGCTGTCATTCACAGTACACGGTGGCCTGGTGTGGCTTTCGATGTCATTTAGTGATGGACCGTGTTAGAAGTGCTTTCACAAGCAAATTTTGCACACTGTGTTGGAGTGATTTCATTAAGGTGTGAGTGTGCATGTGTCCAATTAAAGCAAAACACCATTTGAGACCATTAAGTTGAGTTAATGTTAGTTAATGAAAATACATTCATTGTTAGTTACAGTTCCAGTATGAAATTAGTATGCAAGAAGACAAAACAGCAGGGTATTGTGAG
The DNA here is from genome assembly GCF_018340385.1 of Cyprinus carpio. Taxonomy (NCBI): domain Eukaryota; kingdom Metazoa; phylum Chordata; class Actinopteri; order Cypriniformes; family Cyprinidae; genus Cyprinus; species Cyprinus carpio. The sequence continues at coordinate 7,775,587 of NC_056596.1, read as the reverse complement.
AGACATGACACTAGCACAATTATGTAGAAAAAAAAAATGGTTGCAGGAGACATAGATATTTATACAGTAAAGTGGTGATTATTCAAAGTGACACAATGTCAAGAATGACCAAGTATATTTTTCTACATTTAATAAATGTCTAGATACCTGCCACTAGTAATAATAATACCATGTATGTTATGAAAAGTCAGTTCAGTTGATGTATTTACAAATTTGCTTTAATTTAACATTTAAAGCTAAACATCCTCCGTGAAGACATTAAAACTGTTCACAAACATTATTAGTCATTTTATAAAATACCACTTTCAGTCTCTCAATCATCCTACATTCATTCTGGCACTAAGTAGATTGTTTAAGAATGTGGCTGCCACCAAAGCTCAGTTAAGTCCAAAAAGTGATAAGCGCCAAGTCTAAACACCAACAGTATTCTCTGATTTCAAAGTGATGTCATTTGATGTACTTATTTAAAAAAAATGTGGATTTTTCTTGATGTTTCTAATGGTCTAGGGCGCAAAACAGCTATTATGCAAGTATTGTTGATGTAACTCTTTGGCCTGACATGACATGACATGACTTCATGCGATCTGTAAAAGTGCGTTTGTCAGCATCCGCATTGTATTGTTAGCTTAAAACCCTTTGACGTTGGAGGTAATAGTTAACGTGTCTTTAAAGTAGTTAAAGATCTGGTACCAAAGCCCAGCATGTTCCACTGTCAGTCTCTCCTCATTAACAAGAGAAGAACAATCCACAGGAAGGAGACAAGACGGTCAAGACAGACTGATTTTGGACAACAATCCCTCATTGTACAGCTTCTTATATGTATAAGTCTAGTCTGAGCTAATTGAATTTAAAATGAGATCTTCCCTCAAGGGTTATTCATTATCAGAGTCCCAACAGAAACACAATGGTTAGCAAGAACCAATGGCAGCAATCCTGGAAGAAATTAGGCACGTTTAGACATTCTGTTCATTATTATGTCTAGGAAAAAGTAGTTTCGCTATGTTGCTTTAACAGGCCGTACCTGCAGTGGTGCAAACAAGAAGTTTGCTCTTCGGTGGGCAGGGTCTAATGCACCCTCATCCTTTGTGTGTGTGCTGAGAGGGTGGAGCCAGTGGGCTTTGATTTTCAAACAGACTCCCTTTTCAGACGCTTCCCCCGAGCCTGGCTCTGCTCACATCCTTGGAAAATTCAGGAGGAGAAAAAGTTTATGGAAGCGAGCAGTAGTTTATTCACCAGGCCGCCAAGGCCTTTCAGAGCCTTGAGAGTGAGAGTCTATAAGGAGGCAATCAAGCATGTGCTGGGAATAAGCTCAGTTGCTTTCCTACCTGTGACGGCCCCCCTCAAGTGCGGCTAAGAGACTCGTTGAATGGAGGGAAGAACAATGGGCGAGAGGAACAAACAATTCAGAGAAGTCTATCATTCTGTATGCTGTTATCTTAGGCACTGAATAAAAGCAGACCCCCCTCCCCCCATCCCTTTCGGGCCGACAGTCAGCACTATTTTCAGGGACCAGTAGCACTCCTCAGGTCCCTTTCAGAGGCTCTCAACGGGTTCATGAGGGCAAGAAGTGCAGTATATTAAAGAAAAAAAAAAAAAAAAACTGAGGTAGTAACTTCACTTGACTGGAGTCACAGAGAATCTGAAGTGCCAGGAAAAAAAAGTCTCGGATTTCATTGCCAAAGGGTTACCAAAAAAACATAAACAAAACAACCAATATATGTATGTATGTATATATATATTATATATATATATATATATATATATATATATATATATATATATATATATATATATATATATATATATATATATATATATAAAAATTTAATTGAAATGTAATTGTACAAATATATTATTATATATATATATATATTATATAATATATATATATATATATATATATATATTAATATATTTTGTTAAAATTAAAATTAAATTTAATTTTATTATTCTTTAAAATAAATTAATTTACAAACATTTTTGTAAAATTAATTCTGTCATCATTTACTCGCCCTAAACACACACAAAAAAAGATGTTAAGCAGGGTTTTTTTTTTTTTTGCCACTGTTCTCTTCTATATAAAGAAGGTAGACAAAGAATGAGGACAGGGGCTGTTCAGCTCCAAAAAATAGAAAAAGTGGTCCATACAACAAACAACTTATATTCCAAGTTTCATTTTATCATATTAAAAGAAAAATGTTAGTAATTACTCACTGAAAATCTTGCTTGATGGCCTTTGTCACCATTCACTTTTATTGCATTGAAAAGAGCTTTTGTTTTAATTTAAATAACACCACAGAAAAAATACAAAAGAACATTTTCATATATGAGCTTAAACTTAATTGATTTTAAACTTATAAAAACGACTACAATTCTCCTTTTGCAAAAATTCCTCTAGCGAAAATGTTGGCGAAAAAAAAAAAACATCTCAATCAATTTCCATTACACTCTCATTTCTCTTCCTTTCACCTTTCTTAGGCAAAAAACCTCTCATGCCTTAATAATGCCATCCAAGACCGTAAGCTCTTGTGAAAAGTCATAAAGCAGGGTTTCCTGGCCACCAGTGCTTTTCCTCACAGATGCACTGGCCCCTGCCTGTGGGAAACGGGAAACCATGACTTATCTGAACATATGGTTTCCCAATTCAAGTCAAAATGTCTGAGCCCTGTTGCATCTGGTGTCATTTTAGTTGGTTAAAAATGCCACACAGGACTGTGACGAAAGGAGAAGAAATGGAGGAAAATACAGTTATTACACACCCATGGGCTCATTTTTTCAGCTCATTAGCCACTGGCCTCCGTGACCAATTAGGCTTTGTCGCCATTGCCGGGGTCATTATGCTCACATCTTCTTGCATGCTCATTCAGCTGTCTTTAGGAAGAAAATACAAGACAGAGAAAGAGAGCTCATTGATAGAGGCAGGAAAAGGCAAACCCTTATAAATTGATTGAAAATTAAAGAGAAAGTCACAATGAGATCATTTCTCTGCTGACGCTTGTATCTTCATGAGCAGGAATGTGTGGGATTTACAGATGATGCCTTAATGGCCCCTAACTGATGCCTGGCACAGTTGTTTTAGACATTTGGAGTAATGGAAACTTTTACCAAACTCACTCGATCCTAAATTGCAAATGTTTTGTTTTTTAACTCATTTCGCCAATCCCACAAAGTGGCTGTGTAATTATGAGAAAATAATAAACGTCTCACCTGAAGTCATAAGTTAATCTCTGCTTAAAAACTAATAAAGCGACCGAAAGCAAAAGCCAGTTTAGAGTTTGATAAATGCGTTACCTCCCCTGTGCAGGTCAGTTACTGGCCAGTATGTATAAATGGGGTCCATGGGGAGAGGGTAGAGCCGATGTCAATCACAAAGTTAACCCATACAAAAGACCATAATTGGCGTGGGTCCACCTCATCCCTGCGTCCGAGAGCACTGTTGGCCCCGTGGGGCCTCGTGAACCCCCCACTACCCCCAGACTGACCACAGTCCATTTATCAGAGATGGGGGGCAGCTTAGCAGGCCTTACATACACTCCCCTGCATAAGCATTGCACACACTCTCACACACAAATACACACACACATACAACCCAAACAAATATGCTGCGGGGACCGTGGCAGACACACCATGTAACAACAAATTTACAACAGGCGCACCATGGAAATGGCTGGGTCAATATGATGACTAATGGTGTAACACTGTGTGGATAATGGACGAGTGTGAATGAACCAAATCGCATGTTTATAGATAGATAGATAGATAGATAGATAGATAGATAGATAAGCATGTACAGATAGATAGATAGATAGATAGATAGATAGATAGATAGATAGATAGATAGATAGATAGATGGATAAGCATGTACAGATAGATAGATAGATAGATAGATAGATAGATAGATAGATAGATAGATAGATAGATAGATAGATAGATAGATAGATATTTTTTTAGTAATTTTAAATTTTTGTCAGATGCCAGCACTTCCCAGCAGGCCATGTGTTCACTCTCTTTAAATGAATAGGAAACCAGGCTGCTAACAGCAGACTGAACAGTAGGCTAATTCCCTGTGTTTAATACAAAAGAACCAATTATATGCTAATCAGCACATCTCCGTACTGCTTCAGCTCCCCTTCCTTCACCAGCAGCACAAGATAACAGTTAGTCATGCTTCCTTTTAGAGCCACTGACTTCTCCTCCAACTAGCCTCACTACAGGCTAATCTGTCAGTTAAAGTCTGCTATAGAGGTGTCAAATTAATTCATTGAGAATATGGAGCAAATTAGCTAAATATTACTTAATATTACATCTAGTATAAAGTAGCCTTGAAAGTATTTGTACATGTACGTCACACCTAAAAATGTAGGTATGTCATTGGATTAAATTTATTTTTAAAGACAAAAAGCATGTATTTAAAGCAATACACTTCACAAAAAAAAAAAAAAAAAAAAAAAAAAAAAAAAATCACCTTGAGACCAGTTGGTTAAGAGTATGACTGATTAAAAAAAAATAAAAAAATTATATTAAAAAAGGAACAAATATTTTTTCCAGCTTAATTTGATTGACATTATGTTATCGAACACATGAAAATTTAGACATTTGTAAAGTGTGATTTAGATGCCAAAATTGTGTAAGCACACATAATTGTCTGAAAATGCAAATGCTAAGCAAAATGAACAAATAAATAAAATCAATAACTGTTGAAATGAATTTTCAACCGCATCTTTAAACCCCAAATTTTTTCACAAATGTCAATCAAAACCAGCATCAGCACCAGAGGAGCTGAGAGGAAGTGAGTTGACCACGTCTTGGCTAATCATTAGCAGCCTTTTGTCTTTTCGCAAAATCAAACAGCATGCCTTACACTCTTTCATCAGCCCAATTTAGTCAGCCCAGTTGTTTTAATACGAACTTCCGCAAGTGTTTTCATTAAGTGTAGACTACCCCCCTGCTATCCAAGCAGCCTCACCCCCTCACAATATCTCCACCCCAAAGACCTGAAGAGTCTTTCTTAATCAAATGTACATTTACTAGTCGCTTGACTTGAGACATCTGCCCCAAGCAACCAGTCAATATTGTGGCTCCAGTTCAAAGTAGTCAGTTCATTAGCTGTGTCAGCTTTACAACCAGAAGGTAATGGGTTTGAAAGTGAGCAACGACAATGTGCGGCAATGCAGGCCTCATTTAATAGTGATTTATCACCACCTAAAAGCCCTGTTTAACCTTTGGCCAGTGCAGACCTCCCTTCCTCTCTCAAAGGATCTATTGTCAGCTCTCCAGGATATCTTACTGTGTGAATAAGGAAAAGATGATCTAGTTAAAGTCACATTAGATCACTAGTCATATCATTAGAAGTACAGCAGAACACTTGATTGGCGAACGGCGTGCACAGATAGTGTTTCAAATTGTTCATTTTCTGTTATGTAATGGATAATATTTCAGCATAAGCAAAAGGATACATGTCTGTTTTTGATTCATTAATTCTATATCATATTTTACATTTTGCTTGCTGGTACAATATTGGTACAATATTACTGTGCTTACTGTGACTCTCTTCGGTAAGTATAGTATTCTACATACATACATATATATATATATATATATATATTAAATACATTTTTACATTTTATTTAAATACTTAAACACACCTGTTTATCAAAAACCAAACTTTTTTGTTTTTATTTATTTATTTATTTATTGTCTGTACAATGAAAGTCAATGGTGTCCAATGTTGTTTGGATTTTACTGTTCAATAATAACGACAGAATCTTCTTTAAGAGATCATGACATTATTTTCAGCCATTTTGACACTCAACAAATGGGCAAATTTTATCTAAGATGAAGTTTGAAATATAGACACAAAAAATTTTTTGTAGTAAAACGACTTTGTACAATTTTGGCTTTTTTGGGGTGTTATGCCTAAAAAGATGCCAACAGTTTTCATTGTTAGTTCATCTATACCTTTAACAGATCACAACCTCACGTTTAGCCATTTTGACACTCAACATATGAGCAAATATAGATGCTCATGATGTCCAAAAATGCCTGAAAAAATGCCACAAGAATTTGTCAAAGTAAAAAGCTTTTAGTTGCTATGCTGGCATTTTAGTGACAGAAGCATCAGGTTCAGCATGTGCTGTTATTTTCTAGTGATCTACTGCAGTTAGGGCCTGTTAAGTAGCGTAATGACAGGAGGACAATATGGATGCTTGGTGTGCTCCATATGGACCGCATAGGTCTTTGACAGCACCCTCTGCACGTTATTAACCACATGTCTTACCAGTGCTTAGTAAACTGTTTTGTTAACAAAGTTCTGCCAGGAAGAAGAAAAAAAGGGAGTCGGTGTTAAAAATGTGAACAGTTGGTGCGATGTAAAGACACTGTTTTCTGTTGAGAGCCTGATGGTATCCCCCTCCCCATCCGCCTCACCTCCCTCCATGCCTTAACAGTCTACGCCACTCCGCCCCATCCTTACAAGGCATGGCTTAGTCACACCAGCTGCCTGGACCATTCTTCACTGGTTGAGCTGCCCCCTGTCAGGACCAGAAGCCCCAGTCTTCCATCCCTATGACTAAAGAGAAAGAACCAGACGGGTAAAGTGGGCCAGAATCCAGGGGTCTTGAGATGAAGTGATCAAAACAATGCAGATATTGGGACCAAAAAACACAAGAGAGCAGTACTGACTAGTCAGGAAGACTATAGTTGATGGCTGCTTTGGTTTGTGGGAACTATTTCACCTGGTATCATTTGGAGAAATGTTATAGAAAAAGCACATTTAGACAATACTAAGGTTTAGAAATAAGCACCACCAATTATTATTATTATTATTATTTTTTTACTTAGTGCAGTTTTATGTATAAAACATTTTCACATTAGAACATTTAATATATAAATGTGTTATTTTGTATTTAAATATTTTGTTATAATATTACATTTTATATAAATATTATATTCAGTATATTAAACAATATAAAATAAATATTAAATATTTCAGTATTCATGTTTAAATATGAAGAAATAAAAATAAATGTAAATACATATTTCATGTTTTAGATTTTTATATAAATATATACGTTAATACGGTATCAATTTTATATTTCATAATTTATTTGTCATATTTTGCCATATTTTTTTCCTCATTCCTTTGCTTCTAGAGTTAACATTATATATAATATATTGACCTTATATGAAATATAATTAAACTGTTTAAGAAAACCAACCAACCAAAGCAAAAAAGAAAGAAAGAAAAAACACAATGCAAGCAAAACGAACTCCAGTTCGAGCTTTACAATAATCCTTTTCTACTCTGACAGAATTTGTTACATTTCAATTTCCTTTGAAGTAGTTTTCGGCACATTTGATGGCGAGCTTCGAAAGCACAGCATTATCGGCGCAAGAATGGGGCTTTTCAAGGTGTTTATAGGTTTCAAAGATCTCTCTCATGTAGAGCACAGATTGTGTGGTCTGATTGGGTCATTCTCTCAAGAGTCACTTGAAAAATCCACAGTATTTGGTCTAACACCCGATACTATGTGTGAGCCATGCTAAGACTTCAAGGCATTTGCTTTGTAGCGGAATCTGCTTAGGTTTAGTAAGCATAAAAAAGTCCTCACACACACGCACGCACCCTTTCCACAAAAATGTTCCCGATTGGTAAAATTGAGGAATGGAGCCATCCATCCACTAAGCAAACAGAATGAACTAATGGATCAGCCATCTTCTCCTCCCATTGCAATTATCCAGAGCCATGCTAAGAATATGGCTACGTCAGTAAACGCTGATGCTTATACAGATAATCCCTTACATAGATATACATATTACATTCAGACCGGTCACTTAGCCACCGAACCACCCAAGCAGCCAGAGTGCAGGAGCTGAGACCGCCAACAGAGAGAAAGTGCATCCTTCAGGTTTGAACAAGCTAATGAGGAATATGTAAATGATGTGGGGCTTATGAGATTACCACTTGTTTGATAGTTATTACAGGTGTTAGTAAACCAGAATTAGGAGTTCAGTTAATGCTGTTCCATTCAGACCTTGATTGATCCTTTAATACAGGCATTTGTGGTTATGTTTGCTTCCCTGAATTGTGCTGTGGTGGGTCTACTGTGTACTCAGTACTCAAAGTTTCACTTATTTTCCTACATTTCTTTCCATTTCTCTGGCCTCTGAACACAGTGACACAATTTACCTGGAAACCTTCACTGAGATAAATTCAATTGCATAGAAGTCATGTTTTCACATCCAGATGCAAAGAAGTCTCGATTCTACTCCAGTACTGATAAACACCTGCTCTGTGAAAGTATCCATTTTATACTTCCCTGCTTTCTCTCACTTTGGAAGCTGGACTTGCAAGTTAAAGAAGTCATTAAGCTTATCCAGACGACAACAAAAGAAAGATTTTGCAATGGCAAACAGGAGTGTCAAATCAAACAGAGATTTGCCAAAGAGGCTTTGGTGAGTTGGTGAGGTCCATACCAATTTGGAGATTTCAATGCTCTCTTTCTTACTCCTGGGAAAATCACTGGACTTGTTTGAAGAGGACAAAAGCACTAAATATGAAAAGAACAACTCAAGAACATTATGTAAGATTCAGCAAAACATTCCTCAAAGTGAAACAAAGTGGAATGTTGAAACTCACTAGTTCTGTCTAACAAAGTGAAACTCAAAACAGTTTTAATGCAGCTGGGTTTGAAAGGAAATATTAACAAATCAAAAACTAACTAACCAAAACAAATAAACAAAAATATATATAAATTTATTAATAGAATTATTAATAAAATTCAAAAAAAACAAAAAACCACACTCAAATTCCCATGACCAGCAAATCAGCAATACCAGCTGACCGAGAATATCCAGTGAGCCAATCAACTATAAGACAATAAAACAGCATATACTGCAGAAACTCAAGTAAATTGCTGCAATTTCCTTCACCTGGACAGAACAATAGTCCAACATTTGTTTGGAAAGTTCAGGCAAATAACTGAGCAGCTCACCAATCAGACCACGTCTTCCTTGAAGGGTATCTAAAATCGCACTCTTAATTTTAAAAGTATTTGGTGGAAGAAATGTGTGTGTGTGTGTGTGTGTGTAAAATATATATACAGTACAGGTCAAAAGTTTGGAAACATTACTATTTTTAATGTTTTTGAAAGAAGTTTCTTCTGCTCATCAAGCCTGCATTTATTTGATCAAATATACAGAAAAAAATTTAATATTGTAATATATTATACAATTTAAAATAATTGTTTTTAAATTTATTATACTTTAAATTATCATTTATTTCTGTAATGCAAAGCTGAATTTTAGGATCATTGATCACATGATCCTTTTAGAAATCATTCTAATATGATGATTCATTATCAAAGTTGGAAACAGTTCTGCTGCTTATATTTTTTCAGAACATGTCATGCTTTTTTTAGGATACTTTGATGAATAAAAAGTAAAAAAAAAAAAAAAAAGAAGCTATGTTTTTAAAATATGGAAAATAACAATTCACTACTGGTCAGTAATTTGGGGTCAGCAATTTTTTTTTCCTTTCTTTTTTTTAAATAAAATCAACACTTTTATTCAGCAAGGATGTGTTAAATTGATAAAAAGTGATAGTAAAGAAAATATATTATTAGAATATATATTATTAGAATTTTTTTTTTATTTTGAATAAATGCAATAAATAAATTCTTTTTAACCTTTTATTCATCAAATATATTAGACAGCAGAACTGTTTCCAAACACTCATCATAAATCAGAATATTACAATGATTTCTAAATGATCATGTGATAGACTGGATGTTACATGTGACACTGAAGGCTGGAGTAATGATGATGAAAATTCAGCTTTGCATCACAGGAATAATTGTTTTTTTTTTTAAGTATATTCAAATAGAAAACTATTATCTTAAGTTGTTGATCAAATAAAAACAAACATTTTTCACCACAAACAAACAAATTACAAAACATTCAAAAAAATTAAAAACACACATTTCCAAAAACTTTACACCTACAATATATATATACACATATAAAAAAAAACATTTCACCACAACAAAAAAAAAAACAAAAAAACAATCTTGAATATTTTAATTGTACACCACTGAAAAACATTGTACAAAACAATACAATTTCAAAGAAATTAAGTATTGTAACAAGACCACACACTAAAAACAAAACTGTAATAAGACTCTTTTTCAGAGAATTAAAATTTTCCGAAAATACGGTAAAATTAAGTTTATGACTGTTAAATGAAGTAGCCCATGTTTGATTGATAAAATATACAGGACCTTTTAGCCATATTTAAAGTAGCCTGTAAAAACAGTAAGTCAACAAAAGCTGTATTCTGTTGCAGAAAATAAAATGTATAATACAATCATGAATAAATCATTTACATTTAATGTCAACATAAAGGCAGCCTTTTTACTTTATGAAGCAAGTAGCGATCTGTGTGATAAAAGTAGTTATTATTCAGATCCGAGTGATCGTATTTAATGTGAAAATGCATTGCAAATTCATGGGAAAACCAACTTAAATAGTCTTAGAACAGATGGCTTAAGGATGAGGCATTCAAAAGACTTTCTCTGCAGGATCCGCGCTGACATCGCCCTCTGCTGGAGGCAACACGAAATTCAATTCTGAACGTACCGTGCGTAAGTTTTCATAATATGAGCACTATATTTATTATTGTTTTAGGATTTGATGGGGATGGGAATTAAAAAAAAAAAAATTCAGGCTTATTTTGAAAAAAAAAAAAAAACACTTTCGGTGGGATAACAATAATTTTTAATTTTTAATTGTTTTTTTGTAATGTTCAGATAAGTTCAAAGAGTTTAATAAAGTGCAATAAACAAACAAACAAACGTCACGGAAAACGAACGGGTCACTGTAGATATAAAATAAACATTTTGTTTAAGTTAGATGTCGTTTTCCTGATCAAAGTTCTTCATATTCATGATGAAATGTTTTGTTGTTGAAAGTAAGCACTAAAACAAGCATGGATATAAAGCTAACATTAGTACAAAGTTGGCAGATATGCTTTAAATTAGATTTTAAAACATTTCGGAGTTCGGACATTCTCGTTTAGCCAAATAAATATTATGATTTAAATTGGCTGAACGTGCTAAAATGACCTCTCGCGCGGTCAAAACAACGCTGTTCCCTTGAGAAAAAAAAAGTTGAACATCATGTCATTTCAACTCCTATTGCACCGTTTTAAAATTGATTGTGTTCCGCAACCTGAGGCGAAATAACGCTATGCATTTAAACGTTTTCAATGGTACGCCGGTTTCTTGTGTTCCTCTTGTTCCAAATGTGGCCCACAACACAAGCCCGGTCATTGTAACAAGGCGCTATTCCTCCCTCAAAAAGACCAAGAACGATGGGAATTCAAGACACGACTATTATTTTGGAGGTGCCACCTATTTGCTGCTCATAAAAACAATATTTAGGTTGTGCTTGAGCGTTACCTCACTGAATAGGCCCTATTCATGTGGGGTTAAGAGTGTAGCGTGGGTCCCTGTGTTTTGGGGAGGAGCTGTCAGGGCTTCGGAGGAGCGGGAGAATAGGGACCCGCCAGAGTCTCTTGCTTGGGTTCGAACTGCGGTGATTTAACTGCATAATCGGATTGAAAGTGAGCCGCGGAATTTATGTCAGTTCACATTTCATCAAACGGTGAGTGTGAATTGAAGTCGACAGAACAGAGGGTTAATCCAGAACTAAAGCCAAAATAATTAGGGGCCCCCATCTAATCTGCTCATTCTAACACCCTTCAATGACATTAAAATATAGCAACGCTTGCTGTTGGCAGTCAAATGTGTTCCCCGACTTCAAAATGGGCCAATAAAAGCCCAGGCTTTACTGAAAAGCAGAGGTTTGTTTATAGGAACCAATATAGTTAGCAGTGAATAATTCAAACAATGTCATTTAAGACAATCTGGATGTATAAAAGAATTGAAAATGAAATATGTTTTAAAAATGATTCTCTTAGACTTTGCACAAATATTAAATACATAAATTTCCTTCTAAAATTAAAGATCATGTATTACATGTTTTACATAACCCCAGTGATATGTCTCTCTAAAAGCACATATCAAAACGGGGGGAAATGAACAACGTATATCACTTTTTACTTTAATGTAGATGCCTGCAAGTGCAAATAAGTACTTAGAGCATAAACTTTTGTCAGTTTTTTGGAGAACTTTTCTTGGTCTATAAATCAAAGATTTTTCCTTCAACATAATCTGCTCTCTTCATCCTTTTACCTGAGTGCTTTTGAGCTTATATTGACCAAATATTGAAACTTAGAAAAGCATTGTAAAAGGAAGTGCAGTTTGGAATGTGTTTTTAAGAATTTATTTTTAATACCATATGCCTAATATACAATATAATGGATAGACTGAGACTTTCATCTGTTTGCCAAATCTTAAACCAAAGTGTCATTACATCTGGAATATTCTAAAATGCTCCCCAAAAAACAAACCCCATCTTTAGACAAAATCCTAACCATGGCCACCACCCAAACCCTGACCACAGCACAAATTTTTTAAATGCTGGAATGTGAAGCGTTTGCTCTAAAGCACTTGGAAGTGCATTGGACATTGTGTATTGTTCTTTAAAGGCAGACATCTTTTTACATGCACTTAGGCCACAATTTACAAATAAGATTCCTCGTTTTCACGCAACTGAAAACCTCTGAAACTTGCCGTCGATTCGATCAAACAATTCAATTTTATACTTAATTAAATTCACAAAATATCATATGGATTGTCCATCCATGTCTGGGAGAGCTAAGGAGAAGCAGGAAGTCAGCCCAGGTCAGGAATGTCAGACAGGAAGTCCTCCCTGTGTTTGGATGACTACTTCTGAAATAGACTTCCTGTTCCCTCCACAAAGCTGCATTTCCCTCAACTGATAATATGTCAATAAATAAAAGGCGGGGTGGGGGTGTTTTTTTTTTTTTTTTTTTTTTTTTGGGTAGTTACAGATAAACTGACAGAGGTGACCCTTTTGTATATCTTATGTACATTTGCTCTGTAGTTATCAGGGATTTTATCTCCATTCTTCTATGAAAAACTACATCTCTCCACATCTCAGTCCAAAGGAAACTATTAGCCTTAGCGGAAAAGCTGTTAGTCTGTCACAGTCCTCTGGTTATTATGGTACTCTGCAAAAACAACAAAGTCTAGTCACCAGCTATTTTTAGCACATACTGCTGCTAAGGAAAAACACTAAAAGAAAAGCCTTTATATTTTGCCTTAAGAAGGCTTGCAAACTGTCAATAACCACAATCTGAATCAGCTAGATGAAAATTTAAGTAATGTATAAAGTATAGTCAGCCAGTCATTACTGCAAAATAGGCAGGGTGATCATGGCTTGTATCTTCCAGAAAGGGTTTATTTAGTGAGTTACCAATTAACCGTACATTATTTACAGCAGCAAACAAAAAAAAAAGAATATATAAACAATACAATTTAGACTGCAGAAAGATGCAATTGACCCATCAAAATAAAGCATTCCAGAAAGATAAATAATTATATTCTATTATTGTTATAAATTTACATCAGAATCCATTTCGACACTTCTTCACCGAGAGTTGTGTGTACTACGACTTAATTTAGTCATGTTCGTAATGCATGTGTGTGTTTGGCAGAGACCAGAGAAATGTAAACACTGTCATGCGGTAAGTCACAGGCCACGACACTTACACAAATAAACTTATTCAATAAGGGGCCTCTGAACTTAGATTCCTCTCATGTTTGCTCTACAACCACCAGCTGTGAGTGATCACAAGACATTGATAAGAACTTTCTGCAACAATACAAATGATTGCCTTTTGACTCCGCTCAAGCAACATACAACCTTTGTTCGATTATCCCAAGCACTTCCTCTAAAACATATTGGATTATAACTACCTCAGACACAGAGAGGCACTGTTGCACATGAAGACCACCCCCACAGTCACCGCTCACCATCTGGATCATTTAGAGGGCGGAGTGCGCTCTCTCCCTTCCTGCCTCTGACCAGAGGATGTGTCTGGGAGTGTGAGAGAGGAAGGCTGGTGGTGAAGTGGGTATGTACCCTCTCTCTTCTTCCCCCAACAAAAACTCTAAATGTCAGACGGAGATGCGACACTGAGCAGGCCCTCTGGGCAGGGCAGTCTCTTAGTGGCAAAACAGTGGACGGTGGAACAACAAGGCTAAATGTCAGACGGAGATAAAAATGGCCAAGACAATCGTGAAGGTACACAACCTTTCTGTTTGTTTGCAATGTGGAGAGGCATCTGGAAAGCGTTTGCTTATAATGTCATAATGTTGCACTGGTAGAGAAATCTGTGTGTGTGTGTGTATATATATATATATATATATATATATATATATATATATATATATATATATATATATATATATATATAAACTAGATTGAATTAAAGAAATGTAATGAAATGAAATTGTTAAATATAAGCAAGCAGCATAAATGTTTATGCCAGGGGAATGCTACATAACTGACCCCATAACATCCAGCAATACTTGACTTTTTATATAAAACAGCAACTATAGGTTGAAGGACTTTAAATTTGGTCAAATGCATGCATTTCAGTATAACAGGAAATTAATACCAAGGCCTAGTCATAATGAACAATGTGTGTAACATACAAAATCCAACAGAGCGCTGTGCAAAATGGTGTCTAATAAGGGGATAAAACCAAACACAGGGTATCAAGGAGCTAATATGAAAAAAGTATATGCAAAAATAACTAAAACAGTATATACATTAGCAAGGTCTGTACGTTAAATAAATAAATATAATACTTTTAATGTCTAAACCTTTTAGGAAATACAACAGCCTCTGAGGTCTTTATGGTATATGGTTTTTGTGCGAGTCATACAGTAAATCATTGTGGTTTTGACCAAATCCCTGATGAAGTACTACGCTACCCATAAACCTGAGGAAAGTGCTTCCAATTAAAAGAAGTCACTGTTACCGTGGCAACATGAATGACAGCACGGCAACACAGCTTAGTGACATAATTGAATCAGTCTCACAACACTGTTCATAAACTTTGCAGTACAAAGTCCTATAGATTTATACTTATTTTTCATTTTAAAATACCTTTCATATCAAACTTCAATGTTGCGAATAAAAGATATATCACTGGTCTGAAAAAAAGTAGGCAAGCACTTACAACTGGTAACCACATTATGAACCTCTGAGATGCATGATGCTGTCATTTATCAAGGAGAGGGTAAAAACATGCAGTTTCTGTCCTGAAGCCGTTTCTGAGAAATTGTATCCCTTTCCCATGGGTGTTTCAGCTCTTAAGCACCCATGGGATTGGGGAATACGTAATGGAAATTTTGAAACTTCAGACTTTGAAACGATCAGGACATCAAGTCATTATTTGGAGAAGAGTTCAGTTCAGCTGCTGAGCTTAAGACTTTGCTGATGTCAGACAAACTCTTTTAGATTTAGCCTTATGCTGGTTTAAATAATCTCTGTCTGAGGAACACCAGGAAAAATAAAGACTTTCACTGTTAAAGTCATTCATTGTGCAAGTCAGACAAAAATATTTTTCTTTCTCTCTCTCAAAAAAAGTATTTGTTCATTCAGACAATCAGCAATAACTTCAATTAAAATTGCAGTGGAATAGCTGCACAATTCATTTCTATGTTGTGGGTTTAGCTCACTTGGCTCAGTAGTGTATCGGCTACATATATTTTTCTGCATTTTGACTAACAGATGCCCTTGTCCCAGTCGAGGTGTGGCCAGAGCTGGAGAGAGCGGAGTGTTTGGCTCGGGGTGCTGCACTTAAATGGGCCTCAGGTGTCTTTTGTCGTCCAGAGCATCTGGAGAGACTTGGACAATACAGGAAAAGGGAGAGTCAACGAACTGCGTCGATTCATTCAAGGTTAAAGGTAAGTAGTGATCATTATTTCACTTCAATAAGAAAGCCTCTATAAAGTATTTACCCAAAAATGTCTACAAGAAAAGTCATCTGCTCACTTGCATTTTTCTTGTCAGTTGTACAGTCCTACCTGGAAGGTGTCGACTGGGGTCTTGGTCAACTGCGAGTGGCACGAGCTGAGCTGAGAGAAATATCTCATGACTTGCACAAGGCTAACCTGGAGTCCAGGAAAAATTCTGAAGACATAACTACACTGGAGACACTTCGGGAGATTTCTTTCACTCACCGCCAGCTCCTTGCTGCAGTTAGCAACCTACCACGCCTCTATAAAGGTTAGTCATTCCCTGCCCTTTTCAGTGCAATGTCCTTATTATTTTTGCATACCCTCTATGAATATTTTGGTATAAGTCTTCAATGCTTTAGAGCAGGGTGTTCAATCCTGGCCTTGGAAGCCCAACATCCTGCAAAGATTAGCTCCAACTTGTCTCAACATACTTGCCTGGAATTTTCTAGTATTCCCAAAGACTTTGATTACCTTGGATCGATTGTGTTTTTAAATTGATGATGGATCTAAACTCTGTAGACAGCAACCCTCCAGGAGCAGGACTGGACACCACTGCCTTAAAGCCAAACATGCTTAAGTACTGTATATAAAAGTACTTGAAAACAAGCACTTCTACCTAAGCAAGTACAATTTTACGAGTTTTATATTTATAGCTAGCTTGCTAAAAAATAACACAGATCTATCACCCACTTAAGTGCTGAGGTTTGTCAAAGTAAGACAAGACAAGACAAGTATATATGTACAATTGTGTTCTCATGTGTTGTGTCATCTCTTTCATGTCAGTGCGGAGTATGGTGCTAGAGACAGAGAGACTAGTGGAGTCTCGGAGATTATTGGAAGCTCACGCCCAACTAATGGAACTAGAACGCTGGCAGGATGAGGTATTGCTACAGATCCAAGGACCCAGGGGATCGTCTGGGATGGGGTTAATCTCTGAGGATGAGGAGTTAGTGCTGAATTATTTCTCAGGTGTTGGATGCTTGGTGGATGCCCTTGCCAAGGAGCTCTGGGCAGTGGTGGGGAGTGGTTTGTCACTTGCTTGTCAGAACACCACACTTTTTGTGTCAGCTGTACGGATAGTGGAGCGTGAAGAAGCACTAGATCAGATGTTTCTGGAGGAGCGGAGGTCAACATCTGGCCAGAACACACCCATGCCCCCTGGGAGACCACGTTGCTGGAGGGACCGCTTCTTTAAGGTTTGATGATAAGCAAGTTTCCCATTGGTAGAAGTACCTGAAAAAAGTTGTTTGTAAGATAACACAACTAATCTTTAAGTGTAGAAAGGCTTTTTTTATTTACTTAATATGTACCCGTTTAATCTATTTGGTCAGGTGATGGAGGAGGCAGTGTCAGCTCGTTTCCGTAGCGCGTCGTACTTGCACACTCGCGGACCAGGGCTTGCAAGTCACTTGTCTGCGCTACAGCACTGCATTATGGGAGACCTTTCAACAGTGCGGCATTTTCTGGAGCAATGTGTTCCATCTCACTATCATTTAACAAGAGCTTACCTGCGCTTCTGCCACCAGTTCTTGCAGAACCATCTTGGACTGGTTAGTGGATGGGAGCTAGAGGGTGGGGAAATCTTTGCTGTTCTTAACTGGGTTCTGCACATATACAACAGGTAGGTAAAGACTATGCTTAAATCAGACTTTGGTCTGTAGGCAATCAGAAAGTCCTACACATGAGAATTTGTTCTTTACTCAGAGATGATGGGTGAGCCAGCCCTTGTAGCTGAGCTAGACATTGAGGACCTGGGACCTCTTATATCTCAAGAAGGTCTCGAGCAGCTGCAGAATAAATATGTCCAAAAAGTTCGGGTAAGACCCAGGGAGGGGTTTTAGTCTCTAAACTTTTTAACATTCACATTGTCTTGTCTAGATTAACAGGCCACAAGTTCTCGAAAAAATGTACTGTGATTGTTTGTAGAAGAGTGTCTCAGAGTGGATGCACAAGGCTCTAGAGGTGGAGCTGACAGACTGGCAGAGGGATCAGGAACCAGATATTGACCATGAAGGCTGCTATCACACCAGCCTTCCAACCATCATCACTCAGGTAATCAAGCAATGGCTTAATCTACAATGAGCAAAATTTTGCTTGATATTGGCACTGATATGAACTGCTCTGGTGTATGGGTTGTTAGATGCTAGAAGAAAATGCACGGGTGGCTTTGATGATAAGTGAAGCTCTGCGGGACCAGACAATCCAGATGGGTCTTTATGAGATGGAAAACCTCCTCAGCCGGTGTGTATGTTTAGCAATACCAGGATATCATAACTCTTATTAATTAAATACAATATTTTGTACTTTCCTCTCATTACATCTACACAGATTTCGAGATGCAATCATAGAATTCGGGAAGGAGCATCGCAGGGATTCAACCATAAACAGTAACAAGTTCTATCTCCATTATCTCCTGGCCTGCATCAACAACTGCATCATCCTCAAGTGAGATGGTGTACACATATCTTTTTACAGTATGTCTGTATTTATGTAATGTTTGTTCGAAAATGTGTTGTTTTAAATAGTTTTGTGTGCATTGGAGGTGCTTGTTAGCCGTAAGATTAAATCTCAGATTTAAATGCACATCTAGAACCTCCACAGAAAGCCTGCAGCAGCAGTTGTGCTCCTTCCCTTCAAACCGGTATTCTTGCATTTCACTTGGACCTCTGGCTGCCCTGGACCGTGCTGTGAGAAAGGCATGCCGCTTAGTCATGGACCATCTCTTGTTTGAGTTGCAGCCTCACCTGCAGAAGCTCCTGTCTCATACCTGGCTGGACCAGGAAGAAGTAACCCCAAATATGTGTGGGGTTTTAGAACGTCACTGTGAACTTTACAGCAGGGTGCGGCAACCTTGTTGCCAGGTTAGTGTTACATCAGGCATCAGAAATGACATACACCACACGGTAAAATGAGTAAATATCTTTACCAACAACTTGTGTAAATGATAAATGACACCCAAATACCCTTTGCGTTATTTGATCTCCATCATCTACAGAGGCTAAAGGAGGAATGTCAATGGCTAACTGTTGTTGAGTATGTCCGTACACTGATGCAGAAGAGAGTGGTCTGCAGAAATAATGATGAGCGAAACAAATTGGCCCAGCGAATGACACAGGATGCTCAGCAACTGAGGGACCACCTTCAAAGCATGGTGAAAGCATATTTACATATATTTTTGGGGGGAGTCTCCTGTCAAGTACACCCAGATGTACAGATTCAGCTTTGACTGAAACATAAATGCTTAAAATGAGTTAAATTAAAAATAAAACCTAAACGAATAATAACCTAATTACTCATTCATTGCAAAAGCTATTCATGAGCAAAGCTATTCATGAGAAACTGACTGACTGATCTTATCAGGCTTGCAGGTAGCAGACCTCTAGGAATAACACATGTCTGTATACGTTTGTGGACTTAGTATTCCACTCATGTAATGCCATTTTTACATTTTAAGGGGATCGATGGGACCATAGGTGAGGTGAATCCCACAGCTTTGATACTTGCACTGGCTGACATAATCAATTTCAAAGACCCAAACATGCTAATATTGGAGATTTCCGGATTCGTAACCAAGTACCCTGATATAAGGTGAGATTTCAAACCAAGCATACCCAGCATATATACATACAGTATTTTAAATTCATTTCTAATACAGATATTAATCTATGCCAAGAGACTTACAAAGTGTGTCTTTTCAGTGAGGAGCATGTCTCTGTCCTGTTGGATGTAAGAGGGGATGTACCCAAAGATGTGCGGAAGT
This sequence comes from Cyprinus carpio, assembly GCF_018340385.1. Lineage (NCBI taxonomy): Eukaryota > Metazoa > Chordata > Actinopteri > Cypriniformes > Cyprinidae > Cyprinus > Cyprinus carpio. The sequence goes on along the minus strand of NC_056596.1, from coordinate 7,755,871 downwards.
CAGTACTAGATTTTCTGGAGCAGAGCGCCCCACCTTTACCACAAGGATACCGCCCTATATTCACAGAAATCCTTGTGCCCTCTTCCAGTATACAATTTTGTCTGCCTACTGCAAAATGTACTTGAGAAGCACTCAAAGAATTAATCCCACAGAATTGGATCCGGCCTAGTAAACAGGAAATTCATTATTAATTCATCATTATTCAGAAAGACTAGCCTACTCGTTATCTGCTCTGTCTTGTCTGAAATTATACTGTGCCCAAATAATATTTACATTTATGATCTCACCAAATGCTTTCTTACAAATCAAAGTGCACAAACAAAATGTACAGTACATACAATAAATTTAAAAAATCTTGTTAGTTCTCCAACATGTATGGTAGATAAAAGAGAAAGCAGTGCACATTCTAGCTCACTGTATTTTTAAATATTTGTGAGTGATCATTTTAATTGTAAATTTATAAAAAAAGTTAACATTACCATAGCATTCTCAAAGATCAATTGCTTTAAAACTTGTATATTGTGGTTCACTATGTATATTGTGGTTGACTATTAGTCAATAAAGTAATGCATTAAATATATATATATATATATATATATATATATATATATATATATATATATATATATATATATATATATATATTTTTTTTTTTTTTTTTTTTTTTTTTTTTTTAATTATATATCAAGGATTTATTGTGTTTGATGTTTAGAGGTATTCATCAATTTTTTCGCACTCAATCAATGAGCCATCAACACCATCATATAAAATAATAAGTCAACTATTCAGGCTATTATACAGGTGGAAAAAAATTCCATCAAAATGAATATACAATCAACTGCTTTATACTTTATAAAGAACAACTATTATATGTTTTTACAATCTTTTCACAAACCCACGAGGAGCGAACCAGACACTATAAGCGAGAGCTAAATAATGTTCAACAACACAAAATATTGCACCTACCTTCAAAAGTGGCCCAACATTTCAAAGAGAAGGATAAGTCAAGCACTTACCTTGAATTAACATCCTAAATTTGACTTGTTTGTGATCTCTTTCTGTGTTAACACAACGCATAACACATATATGTATGTAATTTTGGCAAAGGCTGAAGCGGCCTTCAGTGGTCACATGATCTTAGGGGCGTAACTTCACGAAAAAAAAACATGGCTGCGCCCAGAGAGATCATGTTGGATTAACCTATTTGTGAACGATCTAGGCATTGTAATACAAAATACATTCATAAATACATTAGTTTACTTATAACTGAAGTGACAATGAAGACATTTTGCGGTCGTGCAAATCCAACAACCGGAGCGCTGGATTGGGTCGAGGAAAGCGAGGAGTATGATTACCATCAGGAGATTGCGAGGTGTGTAAACCATCTCATGTAACATCAACAAGTGATCTTTGCCTGGTTCTGTAGGAGTCATCAGTGATATTGTTTTCAAAAATTTAAATGATCAAATGATGCGGTGAAAATACTTGACAGTGACTTGTTGCTATTGTTGTCCTTACACGTGGAAACTGTGTTGCAGTAACAGTGCTAGATTATCAATTACACTTAATCGAATTGTAGTCATGTCATATCCTGTTACGGGACAGGGGGTAAATTATCTAGGCATTTCCCGATAATAGTTGGTGTTTCTTTCCCAGGTCCTGCTATGCAGATATGCTTCATGATAAAGACAGAGTGAGTATTGTTGTTGGACACATTCATAAACGATATAGCATAGAAATGCTGGAAACCAAAATAATGGTTCTAAAACAAGTCTATCTCCTATGATGAAGGGCAGTTTGCAAAATAAGTTATTTTAGGTTTCATGTAAAAAAGAAAATCAAAATGAATAAATCATGATAAATGTTCAATTTTTGTGTGAACTATCCCTTTAAGATTAGTTGTCATATTTTCCAAAGCATATAGACTGAAGATCACCCAGTTTTAAACATAGAGCAGCTGATATGTTGCTAATCTTTGATCTTTATGCTTTGTGTACTTAAGAATGAGAAATACTACCAAGGCATTCGAGCAGCGGTGAGCAGAGTAAAGGCACGCGGTGAACGGGTGGTGGTCCTGGACATCGGCACTGGGACGGGTTTGCTCTCCATGATGGCTGTGACGGCTGGAGCCGATTATTGCTATGCCATAGAGGTGCTCACTAATGCCCACGTATTGAATTTTGAGTAATAAGAAGAAATTTGAATAAAGACAAAAATGTGAATCCCATACAGGTGTTTAAACCCATGGCACAGGCTGCCACGTGCATCGTGGAGAGGAACGGCTTCTCAGATAAAATCAAGGTCATCAACAAACACTCCACAGAGGTTACAGTTGGACCAGGTTAGACAACCACCAATATGCTTATTATACAGGTAGATCAGATGGGTTCAATACATTGCTTTCATATAGTAGTAACAAAGTCCCTTTAAGATAAGTCATGTCACTCGGCTGCCATCTTAAAAAACGCCTCTTGGGCATCCAAGTGCAACTCTTATCTCTTAGAATGGGGAAACATCAAATTCTATAAAACTGTTCACTAGGCTTGCGATTCAATTTCATATATGAAATCACCAAAGAAATCTGATAACAACTATGTCATAAATGATGTTTATTTTGCTCAAATAGCGTTATAAAAAGCTTATTATTCAGGCTAGATCATCCAGTGCGCATGCGCAATCCTAAGTGCACGTCTCAGAACGCTGACTGTTTCTATAGCAACCGGGAAGTTTCTAACGGCAGCTGCAGTGATGCGCTGACTTTATCGATAAGCGATTGGCTCTTTCATTCAGAAGGCGAGGCTTCCTGCCATATTGAGCCGCCATATTTAGCGTTGCATTTTTCCCCATTCAAAACTATACGAGTGACACGTCTTGGGTATTCTATAGTCTTTAGTAGTAATCAACTGTATCAGCTTGCATTGCGTTCTTGCAAATATAAATGTATTTGTATGTGTAGATGGAGACATGCAAGAACGAGCTAACATCCTTGTCACGGAGCTGTTTGACACGGAGCTGATCGGTGAAGGAGCATTGCCCAGCTATGAACATGCACACATGCACCTCGTCCAGGTACGTACAATTGTAAATTGCAGTTTAACTTTCTGCTGTATCTTATAAGTATTTAATGGAGTTGCTCTCACTGGCACAGGCAGATTGTGAAGCTGTACCACATCGTGCCACGGTCTATGCCCAGCTGGTGGAGTCGGATATGCTTTGGAAATGGTCACAGCTCCAACCCATAGAGGTGGATGGGAACAAACTGCTGCCCCCTCCTGCTGTGGTGAAGTGTGCTGGAGCGCCTTCTGTCTGCGATATCCAGCTTAGCCAGGTGCCACCAGAGTCTTTCACTCCCCTCGGGCCCATCTGCACCATGTTCAGGTACAAGTCTGGATATAATTTAGTTGTCTAGATTAAAATTGGGCCATTTTTTTCTGTGTAACTCATCTATTCTTTCACTCTAGGGTGGATTTCAGCAAACCGGTTAGCAGTGCTGCTCAGTCCTACACGGCACAGTTTAAGGCCCAGACCAGCGGGAGAGCACAGGTGGTCTTATCCTGGTGGGACATCGACATGGACCCTGATGGCAACATTGTGTGCACTATGGCCCCCAGTTGGAACTACTCAGATCCTCATACTTACCCTGTATGTACTGGTGCTTAGCCACTAATATTCATGTATGAATATCAAAAATATGTCCAAGTAATCTTTTAACCCAAAAATAATTCAAAGTAAAAAATAAATAAAAATAAAATAATTTTTTGCATAGAAAAGAAGCTTATATTTGGTCCCATTATTTACAGTATTTTCATGAAAATGAAAACACACCACCCAAATCTATAAATGTTAATTTTGTATGAGTTGTTTTGAATATTGTTTGTAATTCTCATTATTGTCATTAATAATTATTATGAGATGTATTTCTGTTATACACAAAATTAGGTTTTCCCTGCATATATAATAAGAATAATGTAAAGATTTTAAAATATTTTTCATTAATATTTAAATATATTTATTTTCATTAGAGTATTAAAAAATATTTATGTAAAGGAAAAAATATATATTTTTAGCAATACAAAGAGTTAATGAATATTAATGTTCTTTCTTGACATTAGTTTTTTAATAGTGTCACAATGCAAAATAAAATAAAATAATGTTCCTAAAAAGTGTTTCATTTTATTCGATATAATAATTAAAAAAAAAAATTATATTAATGAACAATAATTTAAATATTTTGGGTTGAATTTCTTTGCAAGAGGTTCCTCTAATACGAATCCTTTATGACCTTAAACGTTCTTTGGCTTGATGTATAAATATGTTTGATTATTTTTCATCATGTTATGTGCAGTGGAGAGATCATTGGATGCAGAGTGTCTACTTCCTGCCTGCAGAGGAGAATGTGTCAGAAGGAGAAGAGCTGAATTTAATCGTCTCCCATGATGACTACAGTCTCTGGTACAGCCTTACGCACAGGTAAGGTGAATTTGAGCAGTGTTTAGGCATGATAACCAATTCTCAACTTCAACCAAGTCAGAACATGAACAGTCTCTGAGGAAGACAATATTATGTTTTTGACAATCTGTCTTATAGTGAACAAAATGATGTCAAAGTGGCACCGTTTCGGCCATGTTGCACCTGTCAGGCCCACCTGGTCTGGACGAGGCCTCGCTTCGGGGAACTGAATGATGAACAGAGGACTGAGAGTTATGTGAACGCATTACGCAGTGTAAGTTAACTGTTGATTTACATGTGAGCTTGAATTGCTGCTTTCTATTAACTGACAATGATTCAAAACTGAGTGTGTTTCATGTCTGCTTACAGATTCTGAAACCAGACAGTGTGTGTTTGTCTGTCAGTGATGGGAGCCTGTTACCAATTTTTGCTCATCTACTTGGGTCTAAAAAGGTGAGAAGGCCTTTTTTTTTTCAGAGTCAAAAGGTTCACAAATTAGCGAGCTCCCTTCTCCCTACACAGACAGCTGCCTTCTGAGGCAGCATCCTAAGCTTCATGGAAAGTTTCAAGTAAATTATATACAACTCTGTGCACTAGATGACTCGATTTCAGTAGCATTTGATGTTAGCATGCTACTAAGCTAATAATGCAATATTGGGTAAATAATCTGCATTGAGCTAAACTGAACTATTTTTCTTGAGTAAATTAGACATTTTAAGTAAATTATAAGCAACTCTATGCAACACACAACTTGCAGTTGACTTCAGTACAGTTTGATGTTAGCATGTTTCTAAGCTAACAATGCAGTATTGGGCAAATAATCGGTTTTAAATTGAAAATAAACTATTTTTAGCAAGTAAGTCATGCGTTTTAAGTAAGTTATAAGCGGCCTGTGCACTACACTATTTGAAATTGCAATATTGGGTAAATAATCTGTTTTGAGTTAAACTGAATTTATATATAAGTATTGAATGAATAACAGACATTTTTCTTGCCTTATGCGTCTTTGTTTAATTTTTTTCAGTGAAGGATAAATGCTGCGTTACCTTAAAATCTAGCCAAAATGAAGTATCCTAGGAGGCAATACAATTAAGTAAAAAACTGTCTAAGTAGGCAGCTCACTAGGTTTTGGAACAGAACATACTGTATATGAATCTTTCTTTCTGTCTTTTCAGGTGTTCAGTTTGGAAAGCTCTGGAATGGCGAAACAAGTGATCGAACAGGTGAGATTTTGTATCTAAAAAATAATTACCTACATGAGTTCAGACAGGATTGGTTGGTAATGAAAAGTTTTATCTCCTGCTCACAGGTGCTGCATACTAACTCACTGAAGCATGGAGTACAGCTGCTGGGAATACGACCTGAGCAGCTCTCATTAGCTGATTTAGAAGGAAATCAGGTACAAACTAAACCGAACCTGCATAGACCATGATGCCCTCTATATATGTACTTTACAAGCATTTGTAGAGTTTCAAAGACTTTGCACAATCTGAAATTACTACAACAGCAATTTAAATACACCCCCATTCAAAAGTTCGGGGTCAGTAAGGTAATTCATTATTTAATTTATAATGTTACAAAAGATTTCTGTTACAAATAAATGCTGTTCTTTTGAACTTTCTATTCATCAGAGAATCCTGAAAAAAAAAACATATATCACAGTTTCCACAAAAATATTAAACAGCAAAATAGGAAATGTTATCAATGAGAAATGAAAAACAGAAACCATTAAAACTTTTAAACGGTTGTGTATATCTAGTGTACTTGTACATATATAGTGACCTTATATTTTTCACCCTTCAGATTTCAGTATTGATGGGAGAGCCGTACTTTAGCACCAGTCTTCTGCCGTGGCACTCTCTGTTTTTCTGGTATTGCCGCACAGCTGTGGCACAGCTGCTCCATCCCAGTGCCACCATCCTGCCCCGTGCTGCCACGCTTTACATAATCGCTGTTGAATTTCAAGTAAATTATTTATTTTGGATAATTGTTGTTGGATATATATTCTGTATTATATATTTACAGACCGACTGACTTCTGTATAAAACATTTGTGAATCTTGAATCAGGATCTGTGGCGAATCCGAGCTGCTTGCGGTACTTGTGAGGGCTTTGATGTCAGTCCAATGGATGAGATGATTCAGGTGAGCACAGGTTTGGGTCTGAACTCCTGTTATGAATAAGCAATTTGCGTTAAAATTTAAATGCAGATGATTAATATGCTTTTGTGATGAACTCCACCCACAGCGATCTTTGGATTACCGTGAATCCTTGGAGGCAGAGCCGCATCCACTGTGGGAATACCCATGTCGTGCTCTGACAAAACCCCGTCCCGTTCTGACATTTGACTTTACGCAATGCGTTCCAGAACAGCCAGTTAACAGTGATGGAACTGTGGCATTCACAGGGTAATATGAACATATAATAATAGCATATTATAATTATTATATTGCTTTAAACATAATCAAATATTTATAATGGTATTTATAATAGACTTATTATATTATTATTATTACAAATATGTATGTATTCAAAATTGTAAAAATGACATTTCTGATTTAGCATGAATTTTAAAATGCTAAAATAGAAATGAATAATTATTATAAACTATATATCATAAACTGTTATAATTAAAATAATGTTCAAAAGTTTGAGGTCAGGAAGATTTAAAAAAAAAAATACAGTAAAAATAGTAATCTGAATATTGTGTACTATTATGATATAAATGGTTTCTATTTATGTATATATATATATATATATATATTGCATTTTTTTCTGTGGTGTCAAAACTTAATTCTTCAGTGTCACATGCTTTTTCAGAAATTATTCTAATATGCTAATTTGACGTTTCAGGAGAGGACACTGTCATGGCGTCGCTCTCTGGATGGAGTATCAGCTGACTGAGGACATCACTGTAAGCATGGGCCTAACCAAACCAGTCCGCGAAGAGGTATTTGCTAAAAATGTTCTTGTTTATTGTACAAACAATATCTGCATTCGGATGAAATGTCAGTCTTCGTAAATCTTCCTCAATGAAGCTGAAATTCAGATAAGATTGTAATAACCGTGTCACACTCTTGACCTCTTCACCTTAATTGGCTTTTCTCATTTCACAGGGAGCTTGTGAATGGAACCCACACCGGAAACAAGGAGTGTTTTTCTTTCGATCCGTGAGGGAAACTTCTGGGGATGGAAGGGAAGATCTTTCCTATAATTTAACCTTTGACCCTCATACTGGTGATATTAAAATGAACTTCTCTGTCACTGAACCTTGACAAGACCGAACTAAACTAGGCCATCAGTTGTTTACATTTTTTTCCCAAGACAATGCTTATCCAAAGAGTTTCAGTGACTGTGACTTCTGACGTGAGCTTGTAACTGTTTTTCTCCTCCCTATAAGAAGTTTAAGTAACTTATCTAAATAATCAGATGTGCATTTAAACTCATCCGATCAGAGCTATGACTTTGTATTCTGATTGCATACTATACTATAGATCAAACTGTATGGTGCTACGCAAGTCTCATGATGCTGTTTTAAGTAGTGATATAAAATGTTGTCTTGCAGTATTTAAAACAAATTAGGCAAAAGTCCATGTATTATTTTAACCAATTTTATTAAGCATTTGATTTTGGCTTAAAATAATCTTCTTATTCTATACAGAAGGCAAAATACATGAGCAACTGCTTTGGATTTTCAAAATAAAAAAAAAGAAACTACACTCAAATTGGAGATTCCTTTCTTATACATTAGGGTGAGATAATATAATGCAGGTATTTAATCATATTTTAAACATTTCAGTGATATCTCTGGACGCTGTCTGAGAAAGACTAAAAATCTGATGGAAAAGAAACATTTATAACTAAACAGTGTGCAACCTTTTCAGTTTTTGTCATGTATTTATTGTGAATGCACGGGTAACTTTAGTGCCTTCAGTTGTCTAATGACACTCTGTGAACTGCATCCCTGTTGATTACACAGATGGAAATGTAATCTGGGCCTCAATGTTGCAGAATGATAACGGAATGTATTAATGTCTCAAATGTGAATGTCTATGCATCAGCTATATCAGTGTTGGCCAGCAGAACCTTCTCCCCGGGTTTGAAGGCAGGCATCCCTAAATATGGACAGCTGGCACATCGGAAGGCATCACCCAGATAACACTAAAGAGGAAAAATATGTCAGCTGCCAATTTATACAAAACCTTAAAGTCATAATTTAAACAGACAGTAATAATTTTATCATAGAAATACATACACTTCCACAGGCTGATTTGGGCTGGCTGGCTTTCTGAGTGACTTTACTCTCCTTTTCCAATTCCTCAGCAAGACCACAAGTGCTACAGTACAAGAACAGTGACGTTAGTTGATTGCAACTTGATTGCAACTTTATATGTTCTTTAATTTAAGTTAATCACCAATTTTTGCAGGCCTTCTTTTTCTTTTTGGAGTCGTCTCCACAGGAAGCCTTGAGGGAGGAAGGGTCAGGCTTTTTCAGATCATCAGCATCCAAAAGTGCATCCGAATCGACCAAATCCTAGAGAGTGGAGTAGAACAATGTGGTGGGTGATACACAAAAGGCACAAGATTGACAGATGTCAAAGCCAATCTTAACATACCACATCATCGTCATCCATATCATTGACTGATAGAGTCCACTTTTGTGCGGTGCTTGGATCAAGAGCTGGTTTCTCTGCAGAAAACAAGTGTTGTGTGGTGGACTTATTGATTTGTCCATTTTTATTTGATGTGTCAACATGTATGAAAGATTGTTTTTGCCACAAATTAAAGGTAATTGTGACCTTTTTATTATTATTTAACTCATAACTCTGAGTTTACATCTCACATTTGACTTTTTTTCTGCACGGAATAAAAAATGGATTTGTTGTCTCATAACTAAAAAAGTTTACTTTTTTACTTAAATCTTTAGATAAAAGTGATATGATGCAATATACAGTAAACTCAGAATTGTGGGGGAAAAACTGTGAGAGGAAAACTTATGAACTTAAGTTACATTTAATGTGTCAGTGCTTAAATTCCACAGACCTGTTGTAGTGGTTTTCTTGCCAAAGGAAAGTTTCAGTTGCGTCGAGGATCCGACCTCAAAGTTAGGTTTTGATGCTGACAATCGCACCCTTAAAAGTGTGTTTCCCTGGAATCCTGTGCGTTCTCTCAGTGCTGCAGCTGCTTCTGGGCTCAGTGACTCCGTCTTTACCTATGAAATATTTAGTTTGCATCATCAGTGATCATGTGAAGCTTTTTTTTTTTCAGTCTTTTGAAATTATAAATATTACAATTATATTTTTATTATAATAATAGACATCAGTGAAATAATAATGATCATTTTCAAAACTTGATTCAACAGTTTGTCAATGTGAATTTTGAAATTATCATTATTACGGTAATATGGTTACATATTATGTTACATTTTATTAAAATAAAATATTAACTACAACAACAATAATTATTATTCTATTTTATTATAAATACTATATTAATAATAAAAATAATATGTGGAATAATAATGATAATAATAAAAAAAAATTAAATTGTTGAACAGTCCTACACTGAATCAACTTTATGAAAAAAATAATAATAATTAAATTCTGACCTCAGTAACAGACACTAATCCAGACAGTTTAAGAGCTGACATCAGTTTCCCAGCGGTTCTCACACTATTATCCTCAGAACCTAAGAAAAATGTTATAATGTAAACCGTTAGCACTGATTCATTTCACTTGAGAATGTTGCAGAGACTGCGGCGTTCTGATTCAGATACCTGTCACCGGCTCTTCTAGCACAAGTTTGCCACCAGGTTTCATCATTTTGGCGATCTCAGCCAGCATTTCTGAACTGTGGATTGGAGAGCTGTCGGTCAGCAGGCCTGAGAGAACCCAGTCATAACTAGAAGCTGCATGAGAAGCTGAAACAGACAGATTTTTGGGGGGTAAATGACTCCTTCAATTCTTTAACTCAGACCACCACTTGGAAGTATTAAACTAATATACCTCTGTACTTACACAACTGTAGTCTCTCCATATTCTCCAAAGACACCAGACTCTGGTTACCAACAGCAGTGCCAATGCTTTCAGCAAATTCCTTCAGTGCAGTGGGAGATGATGGTTGAGTCCATATCAGCAGCACCCTGTCCCCCTCCTTCAGTCCAAGGTCTGCCATCACCTGCTGATATGTGCTAATATGAGGCTCAAATGCGTGTTTTGCGTCTTATCTACACTAAACATTACAAATGACCATTTACAGTAAGATCTGCTGCGTCATAATGACGGTGCAGTTACAACACAACGTAAACACACGCCATTGTGTATCAGAGATAGCTATCAATTATGCCAATGTAACGAAAGAGCTCTAACATGTCATTCAGTTTAACTAAAAATCAGGAAACCCCTCAATAAAACAGAATGTTCACAAAAACATCTCTTTTTCAGAAAAAAAAGAAATAGCTGTCCAACCTGTTTATCGTGTCGAATGTTTTTCCAACACCGGTCACAATGGACGTCGCAGGTTAACGCGCTGAAATGATGACGTGCTGTTTCTAGAATAAAAGCATAGAATGTCCATCAACATTCTGCTTTCTCTGATTGGTTAGTACAATAGGCATCAAAAACGGTGTTTATATCTAAAGTCTTTAAAGTCTATTATCAATTTACAAAAAAAAAAAAAATCTTTAAACATTTCAAAGTGTCATTTTTGAGCTACCCAGATCGCCGTTACAGTAGCACGTACAGTAGTCATGTGGTACATGTTACTTTTCTCCGCGCTGATTACATTTTGCCAATCGCCTCTGTTTGTGGTTACCTAACAAGGCGTTTTGTGTAATACATTCTCAAAGGTTGCTGAGGCGGATATATAATTTATATCAGATTCTAATGCATTTAAATGAATACATTTATATTATTGAGCGCTATATTTTACAAATGATGACAGTGCGATGTAAACATAGTGAGATTTTGACTGCGGCTCAACGGCGAATTGGGTTTACTGGGCCACCAAGCGCCTCCTAGAGTACCAATGATTTTCATTGGCTGACCAAATTTGCTACGCTCTGCTGTGGTTACTGGGATATGGCGGCGCTGATCAGAGGACTGAGAGCTGGAAGGGTCTTGCGGGGTCTCGGCAGCGGTAAGCGGGGGAACGTGAGAGGGCGTCTGGCGTTAGCATTTCAGTCCACAGTATTTGTATTTAAAAAGTTGACAATAGTCACACGTGACACCTGCCGAAGGCTTTCGTATCTTGTAAATAGTTCTGCCTGCTTCCAAGTTTGGCAAATGTAAGTCAGCTGGGCGACTATAAAAGGTGACCATCAAGGGCAGGACAGAAAGTGCATATTACAATCCATAACATTCATCCGCTTAAAGTGGAGATTATGTCCTTTGCATAGTAGGGTATAAATGGATGCTACATTTTCAATTAACTGTTTGTTTGTTATTGTTTCACTATCACTCCATTGAGTCTGACCCATTATATGAGTCGTAAAAAACCAAAGGCTCATTGTGCAAAATTTTTTGTTTTTGCATTGCAATGCTTTTATTACTACAGAACATTTTTTATCATCTAATTATGGAGCGTTTTGTTGTATGGTAATTATGTTAAATGCACCATTACAGTTGCAGTTCAAGGCACACTCAGTCCCCAGGGCAGCAATGTGAGACGTGCATTCCATCGTACCATACTGTTACAACTAGTCAATGACTCTAAAAGTGACACATCTGTGCCACCTCCATCCTACCATGAGGTTCACACAGCTGGAGAAAGCTCATCCTCTTCAGCACATGGAGAATCTTCAGAAGATGCCCAGCCAAACACCAGGTTCGAGCCCCAATTCTCCAGACCTGATGAAATGCAAGAGTTAAACGGATAGTTCACCAAAAACTGAAAATTTCCCAATGATTTACTCACCCTCAAGCTATCCTAAGTGTATGTGACTTTATTCTTTCATACAAATACAATGGAAGCTAAAGATTACAGTTTATAAAATTTTAAATAAGGATTTTTTTTTTTTTACACAAATGCATTGTTTAATTTTAGATGGCCTTTATTAGCCCCTCACAGCCTCGTGGAGTACTTTTTATGATGGATTGATGCAATTTTTGGGCATCAAAATCTCGACCACCATTCACTGCCATTATAAAGCTTGGAATAGCCAGGACATTTTTTAATATAACTCCGATTATACTCATCTGAATTCATATACACATAGGATGGCTTGAGGGTGAGTAAGTCATGGGCTAATTTTCATTTTTGGGTGAACAATCCCTTTAAATTCATCAACCTTGCAGTCATTTAATGTAAACGTGTCCATTTTGTATGTCATTTTCAAGATCAGAGTGGTGAACACGGTGAAGACTATGAGACAGAAGAACAGCTCCAAGCTCGCATCCTGACCACGGCTCTAGAGTTCGTTCCACAGCACGGCTGGACTGTGGAGGCCATTGCAGCTGGAGCAGAGGTTTGTTTCTTAAAACAGTTATACAAGTGATAAATGTAAATATTGTATTAGACAATATAACAGTAATAATATGCTCTGTGATTCAGACTCTTGGCCTGTCATCAGCTTCCACTGGGATGTTCAACAATGGAGCTGGAGACTTGGTCCTGCATTTCGTCACGCAATGTAATGCTCAACTGGCTGAGACACTCGCAGAGCAAAATAACAAGGTCCAGCTTGGACAGGCAGAGTGAGTTTATTATTATGAATTATTTAATATGCTAATATACTTGAGAAACAAGTGCGAACAGTGCACCCATCAGCTTAGAGGCCCTTGCTTTGAATGACTTAAACACATCTGAAAAAAAGTGGAAAGTGACATGACATTCAGCCAAGTATGGTGACCCATACTCAGAATTCGTGCTCTGCATTTAACCCATCCGAAGTGCACACACACAGAGCAGTGAACACACACACACACACTGTTAACACACCCGGAGCAGTGGGCAGCCATTTTATGCTGCGGCGCCCGGGGAGCAGTTGGGGGTTCGATGCCTTGCTCAAGGGCACCTAAGTCATGGTATTGAAGGTGGAGAGAGGAACTGTACATGCCCTCCCCCCACCCACAATTCCTGCCGGCCCGAGACTCAAACTCACAACCCTTCAATTGGGAGTCCGACTCTCTAACCATTAGGCCACGACTTCCCATCTGCAGCCACAGGACAGGGTTTCTCTGTGCTGGTGTGATCTTGGTCCACTCTTCTTCCACTTCTCTTCCATAGTTTTATTGTATATTTTCTTGTGGATTATTTCTGATTATTTTGGATAAATTATAATATCACTGGCTTAAAAACTGAGTTCACTTGTTTTGTTGTTGTAATAAACATTAGAGGGATTAATATTGAATATATTATATTATATTATATTATTGGACAAATAATGCATTGATATATTGTGGATAAATAATACGTTTTGTTGTTGTATTTAAAACCTACATGGATTTTTTTTTTATGCATTAGATCAAAGAAAACAGCTGAGTTTCTGAGAGATGCAGTGGAGACGAGACTGCGGATGTTGATTCCTTATATTGACACATGGCCTCAGGTATCCTCTGCCTCATGCAAACTCCGCTCTCAAAACTTCAGATTTTTCATTTTCAATAATCAATAATTTATAAGAAATGATGGATCAGTGTTGTGTCTCTTCTGGCTTTGGGCCATGAGCATCCTGCTACTGCCCCACAGCATCCCCGACAGTCTGAAACACCTGTCCACGATGGTGGATGACATCTGGTACTACGCAGGCGATCGGTCGACGGACGTGAGTGGCTTCTTTAATCCCACTTGCTACCTTCCTTGCTGTGGTCTGCTCATCCACCTGTATTCCTCTGCGTGTTTCTTAGGTCAACTGGTACACAAGGCGGGCGGCACTGACAGGGATCTATAACACCACAGAGCTGGTGATGGTGCAGGACTCGTCTCCTGACTTCGAAGAGACATGGGCCTTCCTCGACAATCGCATAAAGGATGTAGTTAACATGGCGAACACGGCCAAAGAGGTAAAAGCAGTCTTGCTTTCCATAGCTAATGAGAGGCAAACAAAAAATAAATTGTGTTTTTTTGCTCCTGATATATAACAAACAAATTTTATTATTACTAATATACCGGATAATGTTTGTTCTAGGTGCAAGCCACAGGAGAATCCATGGTTCAAGGACTCATGGGAGCCGCAATTACGGTAACCAGGCTAAAATGATACAATTTTCAGCTAGTACCTAATAACTAATACCAAGTCACCTATTATGAATGGACAGTATTTCGGTGATTATTTGAAAAAAGTTGTTCATACACATATTTAAGTCTCGCAAACACTTCATTTGTATTTTATATAATTTTAAATTAATTATAAATTTTAATAATAATTATAGATTTGAATAATGATTAAATATGCATTAATATAATATAAAACAAATATCATATAATAAATTAATAATAATAATATTTTTAATTAATAATTTTCCATTTTAATTTAGGAAATACTTATTTAATGTTTTAAATTAAATATTTTGATGTTTAATTTTAGAACACATTAAAAAAAACCACTGAAACCAGTGTTAAAATGTTTAAACATTTTTTCATTTATTATGTTTATTCTATTTAATTATAATAGTAAGCTCTTTTCTCACTCAGCTGAAGAACATAACAGGGATGAACCAGAGACGATGAGTTACTTCTGATGCTCCTGCCTTCATTTTGTCACATCTTTTACTCACTGACCCCTCGGCCGTTCTAAACCAACTAAATAATTGGAAATGATCACAATGATAGTGTTTGTGTTGCAAAATAGGGTGTATTATAATGCCCTTAGCACTTTTAAATGGGTCAGCTGTGCCATTCCTAATTCCTCTGTCTGTATCTTAAGCTGAGCCCAATAAGCCCATTTCTCTGCATTTGTAAAAAGAAAGAATAGAAATGTAAATTGTATTTGAGAGTCCTATGTTCATACAGTTTGTGTCAGACTCACTGGCGAGTCCCTCATTAAAAGAAATAAAGAGTAGCCTATTTACTTAAGTGTCTTAGTCTGTTATGTTTTGTTGTTGCAGAGTGAACTCTTCTAACACATTATACATTTCTCATATTAATACATATTACGGTTTACAGTAGTACCCATAACTTCCTGAACATGATATTTTGAGATAAGACCATAATGACTTAATTAGTGCGCGGTTTTAACAATGCATTTCGTTACAAGTCCTCAAAATATGACGTTTAATCTAGCTTGACGCAAGAAGACTTCTCAAGATTTCTGAGGACCTTTATTTTTAACCGGAAATGGCTCTACAGTGAACCGGATGCTAACGGAATGAGGGCAGCTAGTGACCAATGAGCGGCTGTCGTTTGTTATTGCGCTGAAGAGGTGCTCAATGCTGGAGCGGATGAACAGCAGACCGCACATACAGCTATTTTACTTATCAGTGTCTTAATCTTGAGCCTAATTTCGCTATGCCGTATGCCAACCAGCCCACAGTGAAAATCACGGAGCTGACGGACGAGAATGTGAAGTTTGTGATCGAGAACACGGATCTCGCGTGAGTGCTAGAGTCATTTAGCGTTTAATTCAAGCAAGTGTTTTAGTGACATTGAAATGCATGTTTAGTTTGATGTGTAGGAATTTTTTTTTTTTACTTTTTTTAAAAAGAACAACTTAATGTTTGAAATTTAATATGATATATATTTCATAAACATTTAAATATTGTCAATTTGTCATTCTATGTATATGGGTTGTTGACGTGACATGGCGTTTTCACTGTCCCACAAGATAAAAATGAATATAATTAAAACTGTTGTTATTTAAAATACAGTAACTCGTTAAACATTCAATTGTTGTACATTGACCTGTTGTTATAAAAGCTGCTTTGTTATTCGATTTTTTTTTTTTTTTTTTTTTTTTACATTTTTGAGCCAGATCTCAAAATTGTCATATGGTGTGACTCTCAAGCATGGTTCAATAAATTACAACTTAAATTAAAAAGAAAAACATAAACATGTTAATGAGTACCTCCAGCATAATTGTACAAGTGTCTGTTTTAGTAAATGGCAGTCTTTTTTTGTTTGTTTTATCCATATATTTCTGATACATTTTGACTCTGAAAACCATGTCCTATGGTGTGACTGATTTTAAATCGGACAATTTCAGACAAACTGTATGTTAAACTATATAATCATGGGAAATTATGCAAATGTGTCTTGCTAACCACTAATGACAGGTTAGCTCAGAATAGCAAGGTCATTAATTGACAAAAGTTTCAGTAACATACTGATTGAGTAAGAGACTGACTTTTGTTGATAAATTATTTTTTGTTTTGTTTAAAAAAAAACATGTTGATATCGTTTTTATCAAAATTAAAACTTTCTTTCTCCTTTGACATGTTCAAAATTAAATAGAAATAATTGAATAACTACCATTTCTGTCCTTTAGTGTGACGTAATGTCCTTTGGTGTGACGCACAAAAGAACCACAGATTTGTTTTTATCTCAAAATATCCTTGAAAAAGCAGTTGAATATTGCAATGGGGGGATATAAATATCACTCCTCTTAAAATGGTATAATTTTCAGCAGTTTTGAATGGATGACAGCAAAGTTCGTCTTGTTGTCAAAGTTTGTCTTGAAATTGTCCAATAAGTCATGGGGGAAAATTATGTTAATTATAATTTCATATTAAATAAATAACACTATTTGAAAATAAGTGTCTAACAATGACGAAAAAACTCTGTCATGCTATTTATATATTATTAAGAGTTTTCTTTTTTTCTTAATTTTTGCTATGTCACACCCTAAATTTATGGTACAGTTCAGTGAAAATGTAAAAAACAAAACAAAAAAAACAATGAATTAATTGACAAAGTTAGTGACCCTTTATATTTTCTCAAAGATCAGACTTCACACTAAATACTATAAATATATGCATTTCTTCTTCAAAACTTGTCTTTTACAAAATAAGCATTTTTTACTGACTATTTGTCAACTACCCATATATATATATATATATATATATATATATATATATATATATATATATATATATATATATATATATATATATGTGCTTATGTGTATTTATACAGAGATACTGAATACTGAGAAACTATAAAAAAACATAAAAATAACATTTTACATATAATTTACATATGTAACGATTAGATTATTTTTATGTGATACATAATATTTATATATAATGTTATTATTATAAAATTAATTACTATAATTATTAAAATGAATGAAAACTAATTTTAAACTCTCACTTTGACCTGATGAGGCTAATGATCAACATTTTATGGAGGTTAGAAAAAAGTGTTTCAAGCCCTATATTTACTATGTGTGTGTATAAATATATATATATATTTCAAATAAAAAATATTTGTTTCAGGGTGGCAAACTCAATTCGACGTGTTTTCATGTCAGAAGTTCCAACCATCGGTAAGAATCGAACCATCTGTCTTCTGGCTAGTTTTTATACAACAACAACAACAACAACAGAAAGTTGATTTAATGATGTGTTTGCTTGATTTGATTGTACACTTTGTCTTTTAAATGTGTTAATCTGATGTAATGTGCTTGTTTGCCAGCTATCGATTGGGTTCAGATTGATGCCAACTCCTCTGTGCTTCATGATGAATTTATTGCACACAGAGTGGGTGCGTATGTACAAAATCTTTCCGAATCTTTCATTTCACTCTTCTTACTGTGCTAAGTGCTGTTATCATGCTCCTCTTTTTTTAGGGTTAATTCCACTCACAAGTGATGACATTGTTGACAAGATGCAGTACTCACGAGTAAGTGTTTTAAACACCCTGCCAGGGCTTCTGTTTTTAGTATAACTTCTGAATATGACTCATCTCATTAAAACTGAAACATAACATTTAGCTTTCTTTGGTTTCCTATTAGGACTGCACATGTGATGATTTCTGCCCGGAGTGTTCGGTTGAGCTCACGCTGGATGTGAGATGTACAGAAGACCAGACGCGACACGTGACCTCACGAGATCTCCTGTCCAATAACCCCCGAGTCATCCCTGTACGTGTATTCTCCTCACAAACTCACACATGCACTCTTTGCTTTTTCTGATGTGATGTATCTTGTTCTTCAGGTAACATCCAGAAGTCGAGACAATGATCCCAATGACTATGTAGAGCAGGATGGTGGGTCAGATTCCTCTCTGATTTTCTGAATAATCACTTAGATGTGTCAGTGTTGATGATTTGGGGATTTCTCACAGACATCCTGTTGGTGAAGCTCAGGAAGGGTCAGGAGCTGCGTCTCAGAGCATACGCTAAAAAGGGTTTTGGCAAGGAGCATGCCAAATGGAATCCCACTGCAGGAGTGGCGTTCGAGTACGACCCAGACAATGCACTGAGACACACAGTGTACCCAATTCCACAGGAATGGTATGATTCTTATGGCTTGTTTTGGTCACATTAAGCGCATTAAATAAGCATTGTTTGTAATCAGGTACAAAGAAAAAAACTACTTACTTTAAAACAACTTTTATTAATTATGGTTATATTCATATTCTAATTTATGTATTTATTTAGTCTTTATATAATAATTTTGCTTTTTACTTGTCAGAAAATGTTATGTATAAGTATGTACCTTTGCTCTACTGTCAGGCCTAAAAGTGAGTATTCAGAAATTGAGGAGAACAAATATGAAGCTACATATGATCCTAATGGCAAGCCAGAAAGGTAAGGAAGTTTCAAAGCCATAAGCATATATGCATGGGAATTTTTGTCTTAATAAATAACCCTGTTGCACCTTATTCATTTAAAGAGCAGGTCAGATGGTATTTTAAAGTGTCCCAATATTGTATTGGAGTCCCCTACATCCAGTTTAAATGCATCTAAGGTCAGAAAACATTGTAATTTTCTCAGAATATACATTTAATATTAGAGTCATTTGCCAATGATTAGGAAATGATTCATTTCAAGCAAGTTCGGAGCAAGCCCCTCCCTTCCTCAAGCCTACTCTGCTCTGATTGGTCAGCTGGCCAAACCTGTTGTGATTGGCACAGAGATGAGTCCTTGAGCCAGTTAGCCAGCGCTACCATTGACAAAGCACCTTTACATAAAACAATAATACAGTCAATCCGTTCTTATAATGACATAAAATACAAAAACACTTATGCAAGCGAATCGTGCCCACAGCTAAAGTTTAGCTGCTAAACTGTGAACACTGGGTGGATACGATAGCCGATTGCTAACGTGACTAACTGATTAAACAATACAGTTTGTAAACCAAAATATGTCTACTGTAATGTTTGAAGAACGACAGACAAAAGACGCTTGGTCTTAACTTTTAATCAGAACGCAGAACAGTTGTATCACAGGAGCACCAGCCGAAATCACTCATCTCTCCCGCATTAACCCTGTAACTGCCAGTGCAGCACAATAAACAGCAGTTTCACAATGATTATAAAGTCTGTGTGCTACACTACATTCTTTATTATTAAACAAAGTAATTAGAACAACGTCAGTCTACAATAATCGACATATTCTTAGGTTCACTGCGAATTTTTAGAACTACTTCAGTAAGACAGTAAAATCGTGCTTTACCTGGAAACCTAAAGCTGCACTAGGTATACATCACATATTGGCACAAAAAAATTATATTTTGAGCACTCAATTGAAAATGTACACCTAACGTATCAATCGTACTACTTACAGGTCGCTGTTTCAGAGAGCTTGTTAGTCCAAATTAAGAAGATTAGAAGCCAACGAAGATAAAAGCCCAGATTAGAGAAGCAGTTCTTGATAAAATGACAAGCACACAACAAAAGGCTCGAATTGTATTTCTGTGGTATTCTTGAACACCGCGTCTTCTCAACATGATGTAAACGCACTAATAGCAAAAGTGTTTGTGGGCAGATCAGACTCTGTTCGTATTCCGCGGGCAGGCGGGGATTATGCAAATGTGTTACCCAGTGACGTACACCGGTAACAGGCAAAAGAGTCGAAAATATAACGACTCGTTACGGCGATTCAGAACCGACTCTCTCTTTTGAGAGACAATATCTTTATTTATCATGCACTTGTTTGATTAACAACTTTGCAGATTGTTTTCATTTAAGGATAGCTACGTTATAAACTGCAAAAGAGAGATTTTTCAAAAACCCATCTGACCTGCTCTTTAAAAACACATTTTAGAACTGAAGAATTGATATTTACTACACAAGTAGAATATGAGATTTTAATTTGTAAATCACATTTTTAAAGGTTCCCTCATATGTCCAGGGTTTTCCGTGAAAATTATCTATTAATTATTAACCATTTCATTGTCGTTATATACATTATGTGCTTGCAAGGTGAAGAACATCATGCAATAGCGCGTTAATACCAAAAAAGAAAGAACGTGTCAATACAAATGTACATGATTTTATTTTTTCATCCAGGTTCTATTACACCGTGGAGTCCTGCGGTTCACTTCGGCCGGAGACCATTGTAATGTCGGCTTTTGCCATACTTAAGAAGAAACTGAGCGATCTGCAGACGCAGCTCAGCCATGAAATTCAAAGTGATGTGCTCACCATTAACTAAACTGTTAAAAAACTGCTTTTTGGATCACACTTTTAGGAAAATATATTTTTTCAGCTGTTATGTTTTCGCATGAAACTGTATTATGGTGGAGAATTCAATGAGTAATAAACAAAAATACTGTTGTTTCATTACACACGAGTTGCACAATGTGGAAAAAAAAACAAAAACATGAACACCAGAGGGCAGGGCGTGTATGGTCATGACACACCATTGAACAGCCCTGAAATGGATGTAACAAGTTTCCAGAAAACCGCCCCGAGGCAAACTATGTAAACAAAACACATGCAAGGAACAAGAGCTAAGTGAGATTATGAAACCATGTTTATTCGTCCCGTGAATTTTGGTTGTTTCAAATACAGTATCGAGAGATTTGGAGGAAAGTGCAGTCACAAAAACTTCTCTCTTTGATTTTAATCATGAATTCTAGTTCAGCACAAAATTACAGCAACATAGGTCAAGTGAATGCATTCCTCACAAGAAGTGTGTGAGAGACAACTATGAAGAAGAAACAGAACTCGTGGCCCAGCTCTAATTAGTCAGGACCTAACGTTGCTGGAAACTTCTCCGTGTCTTCATATAAAATGGGTTTTCATTTCATTTCATCTGCGTACACACTGATTCAGTGCTGCCACTGTCATTTGCTAGAAATATAAAGTGTCAGTTTGCAGTTATCATATGGTGTAAAAGTGCGGTCACATTAGCGAAATTTCGTGGGCAAAAAGGTCCATTGTCATTTAAGTTGCGATGTTGTTCGCACACAAGCCAGAAGAGGGCACTGTCACGCAGCAGCAGAATACGGTTGTCACTATTATATTTCAGTAATCGATGCGTTCACACACATTTTGGTAATTTCGTGAATTTTCAGGACTTTCGGCGAATCCCACATACATGCTGTGCGAGCGACACCGAGCGTGGTTCATGTGTCGTTTCGGTAACTTACAGAGATGCAGAAATTAGCTCAGCTCTGTGTGTGATCAGCGTCCTCCATCTGAGCTGCTCCCGCCAGTTTAGTGGTCAAGTGCTCCACTCTTCACTGAGGTAAAAAAGCTAATTAAGATTTGACGGATAAAAACTGCTCCTCAACTGAATTTTTGTCATCTCATACATTAACTATAGTCACTTTAGTCTTAAGTAACAGGTGATATTCATAAACATTGCTTACAGACAGTATTCGAGCCTCTATTGTAAGCTGTAAGTAGCCTACGTTAAATGCGGCTGACATGACTGCATTTCTCCCGCGAAATTTCCCAGAGCAACAGCAGCTAAATGTGACCTCATCATAAGTGGCCTATAATATGTGCTCGTTTTGTTTTTCCAAGTATACACACCACACAGATCTACATTTTAACTTCTTTCTTTAATTACATAATCTAAAAGAAGCAGGTGACAGCCATTATCTCATTATTTTTCATATCTTCTAATTCACTGAGACCTATGTATATGTAAATTCCATAATGTTATATACTGTACTGTGGAATACTGGCAAAGAAAGACCAAACAGTGTTCTTTAAATTTGTGTATTGCTTCTTAACTGATACCACATAGATTTTTGGCACACCACATATCAGAGTTAAATGTCATAAAAATTTCATAAATATTTCTATAAATCTTTAAAATACTGTGCTGTTTCCTAAAATAAGATATATAGAGATGATAACTCTAACTCCTCTAAGGTCGAGAGATAAGCAAACATATATATAATTTATTTCTGAATCTCTTCACTGCATACTTTAAACGGCCATAACTTCATTTCATTCACAGCCATTCTCTATTTCATTTATCACCTTTCCCTCAGTTCTGACATTACCCACAGTGCTTTGAATTTAATACTGAAGGTGAAATGTATAATGCTGGCTGTTGCTTCGTGTCTCTGTGATGTTTTAATCACAAATATGAATATTATATCTAGTCCGATTTCATAGCTGTGGGATTTTATCGCATAGTATGATGAAATTGATAAATCGCTGAGAAATGTATCTAACAATGAGAAGATCACAACTAAACATCGGATGACCTAGATATGCTGTGGTGTGTCAAACTGTAACAAGGATAGGCACACATTGCAGTTACATGTTTAAATTAATAACGTAGTAAGACAGCAAAATTATAATTTCAAATTGTTGAGCAAAGCAAAAGGATTGCAGGACATCAAATGAAAAATCCAAGCACTTTGATTTTTTGATTAAACAGGAAAATGAAAGTTTACATTTTGTGATCTCGCTTAAAAATTTGTTGTAGACAGTTGCAGGTGTAGTTGCAAAAAAAAAAAAAAAAAGTCCAAATAAAATTGAAATCAAAATAAACACTCAACAATTTACCAACATGAAGTCTGGTATTAGTTACAATTGACGACATTGATATGTATAGATTAAGGAGGTTTCCTGTAGTTTTTTGGATGTTCCTTTTTACCACCCAACAATCAAATGATTTAGCGAATTATAATTACAAAAAATAAATACAGTACATAAAAATAAATTTTTAAATGAAGAATTCATCACATTTTTAAAGCAAATGACAGATACATACTGGCCCTTTCAGAGTGATTGTGTCAGGTGTTCAACTCAAAGCTGTCAAATTTGACAAAGCAGAATTGTCAGTTTCTACTTCAATTATTTTCCATCCACCCATGAAACTAAACCTCAGTATTTCAGCTCTTATGTGTTCCTGTGAAGACCCATTATTCCAAATAAAACCTGCTGGAAATGAATACTGACAAGCAACGCTGAGCAACAGCGCAAAACTAGTGTTGACTAAAGGTACAAATAAAATGTTGGTGGGAATGCCATAGACCTCCTTACCGTATGGAAGACACCTAATAGTAAACCACAATTCAAAGAGACCCAAGAGAATTGTTGATCATTCAGACAAACATCCAATGTTAGCATATTATGAGACTTGAAGATTCAAAATGGTGGAGAGACCTGTTGCTTGCTACGGTTACGTTTGTTCGCATGTAGGGACATTTGACCTCTGTGTTTTCAAGTGACCACGGCCCTTCTAGGATTGTCAGGGAATGAACTGCGGGACATCTAAATGCCGCTGATCACATCTCCGAGATTCATTTATCTCTTGGTCAAAGGTGTAGGACAAAAAAAAAGCAAGAGATTTATTTCATAGGCAGCTGATACATAGACAAAGGTTCCCTTTTTTCCTGAAGAAATATTCTCTGTAGAATTGTCTTAGCAAAGATAGAAAATGGATCCCCAGCTCTGCTGGTTTCAGTGCATTCAAATGAGGCCAAAGTCCTTAAAAGCCAAAGGATAGTCAGCTCATGTTTGTAGTTTCCATACAGTGTGTTGGCTTCAATGTCCTCTCTGGTGCCGGAGCTCTTGGAACAGAAACACAGGGAACCGCTTGTGCTTACGCGGATATTTTGAATGCTTGAGTTTCTTCAGGATGTGAGAGTTCCTAAAATCCAACAAAAGCATGATAGGACAACAAATTGTTCAAATTAGTGAACTGAAATAAGGGAAGAGGGACAAAGAAGCTTATGAACAAGATGCGCAGAGTCCTGGTGAGGACGTCTGCCCAGTCTCATCTATCCAAAAGGACTTTCAGTGCTCGCTCGATGTTCATTCTGTGACCCACACGAGTCACGCCCAAGTCGATCAGATCCTCCTTTTGCAGGTTGGGCAAGTGGCTGCCCTCGATATCATTGTCCATAAAGGCATCCCTGTGCTCTCCCAGGTTTAGGCTCTCAAGCCAGTCGGCCACGTCCTGTTTGCTCCACATGAGGACAGGTTTGGTGGCAAAGGGCTTGTTCGATGCAGCCTGGATAAGGGTGAGCGGGGAAGGAGAGCGGCTACGCCCCGTGCCCAGGCTGAGGGGTGGTGTGGGCAGACCAAATACGTCCGTCATGGTGGGGGAAGTGGCTGAGGTCGGGAGGGAAGAGGCACAGCTGAGGCCAGAGTCCGGCGGGGACATGATAGGGCTCGGGGTGTGGTGGTGGGGAGGCAGGCTCTCGACCTGTCGGCACGGTGACGGGGCAGGCACGTTGGGGCCAGGCTGGGCAGTGAAGGTAACGGTGGTGTTCTGCTGTGTACCTGAGATGAGGGATACACCATCCTGATTTCTGCAAAGACAGAAGGATGAAAGTGAGGAAAACATGAGACTCAAGGGATAATGTAAAACTACATTCCGGCAAAAGATGCTAGGGTGTTATAAGGGGTTGGCAGTGCATTGCTATGTGGTTGATAGGGTGTTCCAGGTGCTTACTGGTCCAAGTT
Organism: Cyprinus carpio; assembly: GCF_018340385.1. NCBI lineage: Eukaryota > Metazoa > Chordata > Actinopteri > Cypriniformes > Cyprinidae > Cyprinus > Cyprinus carpio. Next base: position 7,730,664 of record NC_056596.1, on the reverse strand, counting down.
AAAGTCTGTATGATATGGCTGCAGGTCCTTCATTCTTGTTTTGTCTTTTTTATTGTCCACCAGGTGAAAATCACAAGTCCAGTGTTCTCCTTAACAAACTGCATTATATAACTAGAGTGATGATATGAGTAATACTTCTAAGTAATGAAGCCTGAGGAAAAAAAAACTGCATAATTCATAATTACTGAACAATTTTATTCTATAACTTCTATAAATAAAACATTTTTTAGTTTACATTTGTGTTGTCCTGTTTTTTTTTTTTTTTAATTCTATAACTCCAGTGGGACTAAATCAATTTAATTCAGTTGTTGACCTCCTCTGGAAAGCTGGCTTTAAGATTGGGAGAGTTGAGACCAGAGAATTAGAAAGAGATCAAAATGTAAGACATACCTGTACAGCTCTTTATGGGCCAATCTCTCAAACTACGTTTCACCCATAATATAGTATTTGTAGTAGTTAATTTTATTTGTGCTGATTTTTGTCCCAACAGAATGATTTTTTATTACTGTATTACAGTAAAGAGAAAACTGAATTAGACTGTGATTAATTGTCATTAAAATAATGCCACAATAGAAAAAAAATCCTAAAAGTCCTAAAGACAGCATCATTTTCTTTATGCAAATTATTATTATTTTTATTATTATTATATTAGGGTAAGATATGACTGACATTTCTTTGTGAGATTCATCCTCACGTGTCATGTACACAGTTTCTATTTATGTAAAGATCAAAGACTATTGAAAGTATGAGTGTACTGTAGGTGGTTTAGCTTTAAGGAGGCTGTGAATGTGAGGCTCTTTAGCAATGCAATGTCCTTGCCCCAGGTTTCTCTTTATACCCAAGGTGTATTGGCCTACATTTGTTGAAGTAAACTTTTACATTAGCATCTGATGTAGTACAGCAAATAAAACCAATAATGGACTCCTGTGAACTCTTAATTGATACAAAAAAAACCAAACAAACATCAATAACAATATATAACACATAATTTACACTCCCAGCCATGGTCTTAAGATTAAAAAGACCTCAGTTCATTGATTTAAATAAGAAACATGGTAACCTTACACACTAAAAAATATATTTCTATTCATAGTAAAAGAAAATACATCTTTACTCAGTGTAAATTAAACAGCGCTCTGCCTGGGCTACAAGTGCATTTTAGGGTCAGTTCTGTGGTTTGTAAATAACAACATCATTTAATAATGAATGAGACTTGGGCTCCATGTCGATGGCAAACCATTGCCCATGCAATTTAGCAGCCATCGGTATACACAACCCAAAATAAATGACACATAAGCTTCAAAACCTAATGAGCTTTCTCTGTAGGAATCATCAGTGAAAAAAATGTAAGGCGGGGGATGACACGTGAAATATTGATTAAAAATACTCTTAATACAATACTAAATTCTAAAAAGAATTGATAAAAATACTTAAAACAACAGTAAAAGGTATTGACAAAAATCTTTAAAAATAAAAGGCAATTTTACACAAAACTTTAGAATGTATATGTTTATTAATGCATTGTGCTGTTGTTCTGTATTGAAAAACAGTTTTAAGTCAATTTTGTGCAACTATGCACAGCATTCCAAATCAGTCACTTATGAGGTTCCATTTGAGTTAAGATGCAGCCATAAAAAAGCTGCCGATGTTGGCACAATAGCAGCTCAATAGGTTTTCTGAAAATTGGAATTCCTTATAACCTTAAATGTTTTAGTCAAAATGAAATATAAAAGCCCTTTAAGATATTGCTTAAGAGAATATAGGGATGTCTTGTGGGAGCAGTTTGGGTGATGTGAGAACTAAGAAACAAATGAACCATGTTGTAACAACACGTGCACACACACACACACACCTCCCCTCTCTGTGGTACGGTCTGTGTTCATCATCACACTGACGTTGCTCAGCTCATCCTCAAGGCTGTTCTCATTATTGGGTTGCTAGGCAACTCTTTCGTTCTCCAGCAGAGCACAAACACTAATCTGAGAGCCTAAATGTAAGCCTGTGATCCAGGAAGGAAAGAGGGCATACCTCGTTCCGAAGTGAGTCCTGGATCCTGTCGGAGAGTCTAATGCTTCCCCTGGCTTTGGTGCTTTGTCCTTGTTCCCATGCTGCAGAACTGAATTGGCTTCAGGGCCATGGGGTCCTTTCATCTCTGGAAGGTCCCCCCATAGCTTTGAGGTTCGTTGCGTTGGTGTTTTCAAGGGTTCTGGTGGAATTGATCCAGGGGGCGGAGGTGGGACAGAGGAGGGCATTCTGAAAGAGCTCACATTCTCCTCAGGCAAAGCGTCCTTGTAAAGTGCATTGCTTTTGATGGCAGGTTTGGGTTTTGGTTTTGACAGGATTTGAGACCTGTCCACCAGAAAGGCTTGTCCATCTGCATAGACAGTGCATGTGTCCAGAGTCTCGCCTCCTTCAGAAGACAAGGTTGAGATGCTGGACACAGTAGAGATGGTGCTGGTGGTCTCCAGTTGGGGGTCACCGCTGCTCCGGCTGTCTACCTCAATGCCCGAGTCAGTGATTTGTTCATAGGGCTCTAGCGGCCCTGGAGGGAAGCTGGGAGGTGTGCAGTTTGTGAGGACCGTTGGTCTTTTGATTTCGGAATTCCCACCACCTAACAGGGGATAGTAGGGAGCAAGAGATGGTCCTTTTGTACCATTCGTTTTCTGTTTGAGCAGTTCAGCTATAGTCCCTGCCTGGTCTTCAGGAATGTCAAAACTGTTGGCAAACTCCAGTGGGGGTGGAAGGGGTTCAGCAAAAACAAACTCTTCATCGATGTCGACAGAGGCCAAGGGTGGTGGAGGGATGCCGAAGGGCAGCTTGACAGGCTCATCCACTGAGCTAACAGTTATGATGGTCTTGCCATGTGGAGCAGCTGATAGCGCCTTGGGAGCTGGGGGGTTGGTGGGAGCTGGCTGGTTGGGGTCGCGAAGCTCCCCAGGGGTGTTGTCGGGACTCACTGCCTCGTCCCTGTCACCCTCAGACAAGCTGTTATCCTCCGATTTTGCCCCATCTGTGGTGTGTACCATCAGCAGACCAGCTGACTTCTGCTGAGAAGTGTCCACGATGTCAATCAGCATGTTCTTCTTCTCCTCAGGCTTCTTCTCAGGCTTGCCGAGATCGAGCTGATACTTGGACTCGGTCTCATATTTGGACTCTGTCATTTGCCTCCGCAGGCCCCCACGGGGACGGCCCATGGTAGCGGTACTTGAGAAGCCAACCTCCACATTTGGTCTAAGCTTTGTGTCGATAAAAAGAGGTTTATTGAGATCAAGTTTGGATGGGTCACTCTTTAGTGGAAGAGGCTGTGATTGGTCCCTCATGGCTCTGTCTCTGGCAGCTAACGCTAAAGCTAATGGTGAATTGGGGTCTAGTGGCTTGCCTGTTACTGGATGAACATAATTCCCACTTCCTGAGCTGTAGGTCTTATGAGCAGGCAGACTGATCGGGCTGTGTCCTGTACGGGTGTTCAAAAGTTCCCTTACCATGGTGGGCTCAGGGCTGTTGAAATCCGTCACATTGCCACCACCTCTAGGGATGCTAAGTAGTGATGAGGGAGGTGCCATGAGCCTACGTAGCCGCTCATCACTGCTAAACATGCCCTCATCAATAGACTTGGAGTGTCGGAGACGTGGAGTTGGGGTAGGCACCACGTCCTCATCACCTGCATCTGTGGACTTAAAAGATGGGGAGTTGCGATGAGCATCAAGCCTTTTCTCCCTGTCTCTAACTGCACCGGCAATGGCAGCTGCAAAGGGACTGCCTGAATTTAAGCCATCTTCAGGACGAAGTTGTCCTGGGTGATCCGGTGTGGTCGTCTCAATTTCCATGCTGCTCCCTTGACTGCTTTTACCGCTGCTGCTGGTGGAGGGCTCTTTGATTATTATGGTCGGAATCGGGATGGAGCAGGTTTTCTCAGGACTGTCTTCTACGTTGGACTGCTTGACAAGCATTCCCTTCCTTCTGGCAGGCTTGTTGGGCACAAACAGTCCAGCTTGACCCATCTTGCCCACATCGGAGTATGGGTTTTCCGGAATTTGGGCACGGCGCATATGAAGACTCTGTTGGGCCGTTGGGCTGTGATTGTAACCCTCGGAATCGAACTGCTCTGGACTATCTCTATAATACATGCCCTGATCTCTCCAACCAGCACCTTCACCTCTGTCTGGGGCTGTGCTGTTTGCATTAGGGCTCTGTGAAGTAAAGCCTGGTCTGATGGTGCCATATCCTCGACCAGCTGGGACAGGAGCATTATTATGAGGTGGAGATGGAGGGGAGATGGCTGGTGGGGGTGGAATATCCTCTGATGTGTCAGGCATTGAAAGGCTTCTTGTAAATTTCAACATTGGAGGAGTAAGGAACTGCTTCTCTTCTTCAGTTACTCCTGTAAATGAATTAAGAAAGAAAAATCAACAAATCAACAAGCCTGGGGGTGCAATCACCATCCAGAAACAATAAATATGACGCCACAAAGCAACTGATACATTTTGAAAATACGTCACATCAGTGAAAAAGCCTCCAGCAAGAGTGGGCTGACCACTGAGTGTAAGTAAACCAAATATTTGTATCATTTTACAAAGAGCGGAAAGACTTTTGTGTGCAATTCAAAAAAAAAAAAAAAAAAAACTGTGTAAAGATGCACTTCAGCAACAAAACAAAATGAAACAACCCATACCTATAGACGTTTGCCGTCGTATGGTTCCTTTTAGTACACCCAGGAAGGGGCCTCTAGGACTCCCTGGCGATTGTGGAGAGCCTACTGCTGTATCCTGACTATTGCAGAGAGACTGCAAAAGACAGAATAAGGCTGACATGATAATAAGTACAAGCAGAATACTTTAGCACTTTAGAATACTGCAGCACTTGAGCAGAGCGTCCATTCAAACTAGGCTTCACATAATATGTTGAAATGATTTCATAAACGAGATTGAGATGAAGAAATAAAAATAATCTCAAGCAGTGAAGCATACTCACAAGCCTGTGTATAACTACACTCTAATTTAAGCATCAAATACCAATATAGCATGCAATGGTTTTACCAGATTTGTGAAAAGCGATTATTGCATTTAGGCTACAATACAATTCTCAACAATGCCATGGGAGACCAAAACTCTAGAGGACATTAGACAAGGCATGCTTACATTCATTTCAGGGCTGACGGCAAAACACTTGCTAGTTGGACGTGGTTTGACAGCTGCCACCCTCACATCTGCATTTGAGTTGTCCCACATGGGTTTCTGGGGGGGCACGACCTCATCCACTTTATCTGTAAGACAACAGCATCTCAAATTAGAAACCAGGAAGCTTCATTTAAAATAAGCTCAGTATCAAATATTGCTAATTTCCTCTAACAGGATCCTCAGAGCAAGGATCCAAACCGAGCAAGAGAGGCGACAGAAATAGGTACAATGACAATAGTCAAGGTCAAAGCCGTGCAAGCGCTTCCTAGTTCCGTTGTAGAAATCTTAGCACTTCTTTCAACGGCCACTGCGCAACATGCTAGCATTTTTTAGACAGCTCCCATGCATGGGATGATTACTTAGTGTGACTTGAAATACAATCCTCTTCTTCAGACCCTCATTATCTGAAAGCTGATCATCTATACAGAAATGGAGGAAAGGGAAATTCAGAGTCTGATTTTCCTAGCATAAAAGTCATCAAGACTGAATCTGGTAAGTTACACACACACATACAAAACCCCCTTTACATCTGCCATTAAAATGTGTTTCATATCTGGATATTCTTTAACTGGACTTAATTGATACTTTATACTTTTCTCTGCAAATACACTTTACTTACTTTCGAAACATTTCCACAATAAAAGATGTTAATATGGTTTAAAAGAGAAACATAAAGTTTAAAACTCACTAAAATGAGTGCACAATCATAGTATTTGTGTTGGATGATTGTAGTACAGTACTACCTTAATTATGCATTTTTATGCAGACAACAAAATGTGCCTTATCATTTACACCTTTATCGAAAGTGTTCAGAATTTGTCTCTGTCCACCTCAGCACGTGGTTTCAGAGAACTGATCACAATACGTCTTGGACGCTATTTATGTGGTCAAGTACTGATCTGGAAACACATGTTAATATCAGGACTAAAGGGGGCCACAGTTACACCTCTTCATTCAGCATTAAATGGATATATACACTCAGGCTTTAAATATAAAATCCCATTATACCACTGAGGCAAAACTGAATTTAAAAAGAAACAAACACTGCAAAAATTGGCCATTCAGGAGTCTAGTTTATATTCATAACTGAAAGTCTAATGAAAATCTAAGACTGCAGGAGTATGCATCTGTTTTGCATATGCATCAATCACGGTCTCCTATGTAATACCTAAATATGGATTTAAAATGACTCTCTTTAATGAACAGTATGTACAAAGCTGTTTTAAGGACACAGCAGGAGTGCTATGCAGCCAGCCACATTATGTAAACATAAAACTAATGCTTACAATGGTTCAGAAAATATCTCCTTCAAGAAGACAAAGGAGTCCATTCAGCAGTCTAAAGACGTCGTTTCATATCTGTGCAACAGTCACACGTCGTCATATTCCTGGTCAATGCTAACAGTGGCGATAGCTTTACACCGAAAATATGGCATTACATTTTGCAGGTGGAATGTTTCTATATTAAACATATGCAGCATTATTTCCATGGCAACGTCTTGTTTCAGAGTGATTCAAAGCTGGAGTGGTCCCTCGTATGATAATAGTTAAAACATAGTTTTTAAAGGTAGAAATTATCTTAAAATGTCCAGCTTTAGGATTTGATCTTTTCTGTGAGGAGTGAAATGGAGGCAGGATCTACTATATCAGTAAGAACAAGGACTTGTATCTAAAGCCAGGATTTCAGCCTAGGAAATTCATGGCTCTTGTTTTCTCAAGCGTATCCTTTTTATAATACTGGACAGGTTGTTGAATAATATATTCTTACATTGCACTTTTGAAAATCTTGGGGGTCAATAAGTGAAGCTAAAGGCTTATGGAGCATTTTCCAGTGTAAACACAAGGTCTGTTTTCACAATAAGCAGTCTTCCACTCAACTGGTAAATTTTGATTATTGGAGAGAATACAAATTATTTGCACATTTACTGAATCATATCAAAAAAGGTCAATTGTGTGAGATAAATAATCACTACTGTTGCTAAGCTGAGGTGACAAATTTAAAGAGTGCTTAGGGAAAACTCACCCTTCTTTTTCCTCAAAGTGGCTTTAACATAAAAAAACAATTCAGCTTTATTCAATTATTAAAATTCAGAGATAATTTCCAGAAAACACGACGAGGAGAACCAACGTTTGGAATACACTGTATTCCTCCACATGGCATTGACCTGTGCATAATGTAATGCCATTTTAGACGGAAAGCAACAACAAATCCATGCAGTTAACTTTCTAACACTACACAAGACAAGTAGGTTAGTTTCCAATATAACAAAGTGACAAAAAAAGACAATTCACATCTTATTACACAATTTAAACAAGAATTTAATTTGAATTTAATACTGCTTACCCTTTGTGCCATTGTTTAATTAGTAATTATTAAATCAGTATGACCCATCAAACCCTAGATTTAGCAGTGGTCACCAGAATAAATCCTTCACAATCAAGGATCCGCTCAGGTGAAATGTGTCATGCCTTAACAGTGAATGTGAAAGTAGTACTTTTGTTTTCTTTAGTGGGAACTACACAAAAACTGAGACACACAATGTCCATATAATCACAAATCCCCATCTTAAATATATATAACAAAGTCACATGCATGCCAGGGGAAGCACAACATTAGAATTTATATATACAATTTGTAAAAATAATTGTGTAAATAATTGTATCATACCTTTATCCACTTTTAGGTCAGCATGCAGGAAAACAAAACAACATCAAAGTTCATTTCATACTGAACGGTGGCTGTAGAATAACAACAAAAAGTGTCACAGGTTAAAAACACATTATTAGGGACCGTTCGCAGAGGACATGGTTTTGTATTTGTAAAAATGTATTAAGTGACGCCAGACACAGGATGAGATGCTTCTGCTTGGCATGACTGGGCTTACCTATGTCTTCTAGCTCTGAGGTCATAGATTTTGAACGCATTGACAAGGCTGTGGAGGGAGCCCTCCGTGGTGGCGGTGGCGCTATAGCAACAAACCAAAAACATACAGCAGGTACAGTAGATGCTTAGCCATAGGCTGTAGCATCCCCATGGGGAGGCATTGTATACAACATCAACTCATGCCAAAGTTTGTGAATTCTCATTTTAAATAATAAATGAGAGAGAAAAACTTAAAAACACAAATTAGTAGTGTTAGTAAAATCAGTGATTAGCATAACTACCATTAGCATTATGGAAAAGCAATGGTTAGAATTACATGAAAGAAGTTTTGTTTGCTTCATTTTCAAACATACGACTAAATAGGTAGTCGAGAAATCATGAATAAATCAAGACGTTTACCTTTCTTTCGAGCCGTGTCATCAGGGTCTAGATTTCGACTGACCGTCACCACTTTGATAATTAAGTGGTTGCCACCGTGACGAATCATGTTGACAACTTGTTTGTGGCCCACTTTGACAACATTGTCCTGGTTCACCTATAAAAAAAAGAGGAACATTTTTCAGGCCTGTTCAGATGTTCACAAAGCAATAATTAGTCAAATGCACTTGTCACAAAATTGCACTGTTGTGCACAATTCATTTCCCGCTTTTTGCAGTTTAAAAACACAATGAAATGGTTTGACAAACAATTTTTTGAGAGTGTGTATGTGTGTGTTTACGTGGCTGGACATATCATTTGTTCATTTTGTTGAAAAAAGTATTTTAAGTCACACAGCCAAACCTTAGCTAGTTCAGAACTGACTAGTGCGTATGTACGGTAAGTATATAGTGTCTATTTACTATGACGTAAATAGGGAGATTTTTAGAGATATTAATCATTTTATAAAGCAGGAATGCGCTGATCAAAAGTTACAGTAAAGACTTTAACTCTTTTACAAATTCTATTTCAAATAAATGCTGTTCTTTTGAACTTTCTATTCGTCAATTCGAAAAAAAAATTCAAAAATGTAATCAGCATATTAGAATGATTTCTGAAGGATCATGTGACACTGAATGGCTGCTGAAAATTCAGCTTTGTCATTACATAAACAAATTACATTTTAACATGCATTAAAATAAAACAAAACAAAACAAAGTTGTTTTAAACTGTACAATTTTATTTCACAACATTACTGTTTTTACTGTATTTTTGATCAAATAAATGCAGCCTTAATGAGCATAAGAGTCAAAGGGTGAAATGCTCATTTATTTTATTGATAAATGAAAAGGATCGATTCTTATTCTAGAAAACATTTTATTATACAAAAAATGTCCCTGAGCAAATAGTTGTCATCGATATTTTTTTTCCTTTTTTACAAAAAGAAAAAAGCTATACTGTATAATTGCATATTTAAATTGATTTCATCAAACTTTAGAACTACATTAGCATAAACATGGCCTCAAAGCTACTAGACAGACTAAAATCCTACAAAACTCCACTTTTGAATTCATAGGGCTTTAACTTCTGTATACATCATAGTGGGGTAAATTGATTTTAAGCATTCAGCTACACGATAGGTTATAAACTCTTGCAGATTTGTTATTGTCCCTGGAAATACCATAGAACAAGCATCAACACCAAAGTTAACCTAACCCAACTACATTTGTTGAAGCCCAGCTATCAAAACCTCATTCATTTCCCTAATGAATCCAACACAACACCATCATTTTATCCACAGTATGTTTTTAAATTACCTTTTACCTTATAAATTTTCTTTATATACACTTAAACAGTCATAATTCCAGGGAGAGCAGCCATTGTAAAGGCATCAGATGGCGGTAAATCAAATTGGGGTTTAAATGTTTAAGTGGGACATTCAATCTGCCACTGAGCTGTTACTGGTGAGCTCAATTGCATTCAGCTACAGCAGAAATGATTTGCAAGTGGTGATAACCATTGATATATGTGCAACATTCATCACCAGATATTTTCTCATCATTTCTCAACAGAGGTGTAAAGTCCAATGACTCCAACCAGACTAAAACATTCACTAAGGAACAAAAAATCTGGATTTAGCCTAACATTTTTACTCTTGCTGCGTGAAAGTGGAACACAAACTCTCATAACTACTTAAAGAGGTTTTTAAAAAATATATATATATATATTTTTTGACATGAGTTACCAGCTCACAACTTTAAACCAAAAATTTTTTGGAAACATTACTGTATTTTTGTTTAAATTGTATTGAAAACTGAGCAGCGCTTGCTTGTGCAAGACTCATGCCAGAATGTTGTGGGTGGATGAAAAGTCAATGCTATGGTGTTCAGAATGGTTGCTAGGGTGTTCTGTGTGGTTGCTAGGTGGTAGATTACTGACCTAAGCCAAAAATCTGCATTTTGTGTTCCAGGCAAAAACGGTAAGCCTGAATGTGTAGAAAAGTAGTATTACACCTAACATGCCACACAATTTGACAATCACAATTGTCATTCCCAATCAAACTCAACCTAAATTACAAGCAATAGTAATAGTGATAGTCACCTTAGCAAGCAGCACTAATGACTACGATAAGACATTGATATGCTTTGAAATAAATCAACAAATTAAAGGCACTGCAGGCAAATTAGAGAGACACCCCTGCTCCTGTGGCATTTCTCAAGCAAAACGAGAAACACAGGCACTACGAAACAGATCAGCAGAGAGAAAATGAGAGAGACAGGTTTGGAGAGATTTTAGAGTATGCCTTTTACTGAAGAAAAGGTTATGTGAATAAGCTTGGGTAACCTAGGAAACAGCCGAGGAGCCGAAGTCGTCTTCATGACGAAGAGAGCTGAGCTGCTACTTTTATTCCATCGTGTGTGTTTGTGTAATTCATAAATGCTGCAAGTGTGATGGAGAGCAAGGGACTACATACGTGACTGTATGAGAAAGATATTACCATTTGTTCCAATTAAATAAAATTAGCTTAAGTTAGAAAGCAAGCCATGAAAAATGTGAGATTGGGAGTGAAAGGCCCACATGGAGAGCCAGGTTTGTTAGTAAAAGAAACAGCCTTTAACGTCAATCACTGTTATCTTTTCTACATCTCTCCTTATTGTGCATTTTCATACTGCGCATTCCAGAAGGCTCCAGAAGACAAAATAACTCTGCATTACATTTTGGAGCTTGACCTTATGACAGATGATGTAAGTTTAGAGAGTTTGAGAAGGAGAGAGAGAAAGCTCTGTGAATCATGAGCTCTAATCGCAACTCATGGCAGTGCAGATTTTTGCAACTCTCTAGATTTGGTGAGTGCTGGAGGAAGGGGCTGGGCACAAATTTCCCAGCATTCTCACTGACCTCCAGTCTCTCGGTATGTCACACACTGGTAATGAGATTTGGACTCATTTAGGAAGTGCTGGGACCAGATGTAGATAAAGCTCAGAAAACTGCAAAATCTCAGCATGACCACTTCATCTTGATAATCTCATTATGCTGGAACTGAGCCAAATTCAACCAAACTGAGCCATCAGCACAGGAACATGATTTTGTGTTGTTTTATATATCAGGACATGGAATAATCGGTCATTCATTACTCACCCTCATGTTATTCCAAACATGTATGTGTTTTTTTTCTTTAAGATACAAAAGGATAATTTTGAATAAACTTCTTGCAGGTTAGAAGTGACCACAGACTAACAAAAAAGGAGCCTATGGCATCATATCATGTAGACTACTTTAATGGTGTTTCTTGTCTTTGACAGCCCGTGGTAACTATGAGTTATCTTTGCAAGTATACAGGCTTAAACATGAAGGTGAGTAAATAATGGAAATTCTGTTATAATTTGTTCACTTGTACACTTTTAAAATAAAGGTTACAATATGTTTGCAGCAATTCCATAGAAAATCCAGTTAAAATCCAGACTTTTTTTCTGTGAAAAATAAAAGGAGAAAATTTGAAAATGGTTAATCTGAGAAGGTGAAGAAGACTGAGCTAAAAACTAAGGCAATAAAAATTTAATATTTTTTATTTCAGATGCATATACTGTATACTGATGTGTTTTTAACCATATTATTAAACTGACTAATCAGAGTGGATTCACAAACAGAGTAACATAATTTGTACAAAAACATAAAGAAAAGCATAAAGGATTAATGAATCATTATCAGCTGTAACCTTTCAGATCAATTTGGTTAAATATCATAAGCATGCTTGCGGCTAACACAACAGGTGGAGTGAGATAAATATATATATATAACTGGAAAATTAATAACAGATGGATAGACACTTTAAAATTTCCAAATTACTGAAGGAACTGAATGAACTCATTGTCACCATATATAAATTTGCCAAAAAAGGAGCAGAGAAATAGTAGGATATATATATATAGGATATGCTTTTGTTACAAAGGAATGTAAGTGTATACATTATTTAAAATATCTATTTTGTATTACAAGGGGGAAAAAATGACAGTTTGTTAATTTGCAGGTGAACTATTCCTTTAAGAGTTAACCATTTTGATCTGAGTCTCTGTGTCACGAAACCGAAATCAGGTTAATGACAGCTTGGGATGCAAAACTGGATTTTAGGAGGTTCTTTTTCATACATATACATCTAAACACAAAAAACAGCGATTTGCAGTTGTAAAATTATCATTGATTATAATCATTTGTGATTTCAGAGTACAATAGCAGACATAAAAACATGATACATGCACACACAGATCTTGACTGATGGATGTGTGTGACATGTGGTGAGCAGCCCACACTTGATTAAAATCTGATGAAATTAGCAGGCGGTTGTCCTCTGCACACAGAGTCAGCACACAGGAAATAAACCGTAAAACGATAAGCCTTCCATTTGGCTAATCATATCAGTTCTGCTCAGGGTCAGTCTGGTCACATTGTCTCAATGCACATGTAAATTACAAAAAAAAAAAAAAAAAACTCACAAATGAATTTCATCGCTTCTCTGCAGTCTCCAGATGCATCACACAATTTATGTTTGCTGTTCTATTCAAGGACCTTAGAGATTGTGTGTGTGTGTGTGTGTGTGTGCAAATATTCAGAAAACAAAAGGTGTGTGTGTGTTCACGTGCTGTTCATCCAACATGAGAGTGTGTCTGTGTGACAGAGAATCTACAGGGACCTCTATATTTCATAAAGGATGATTTTGTGTCACATCTGGTCACTTCCAGAAGAATAAAGATGTTTACTGCGCGCACACACACACACACACACACACACATATACTTGCTCACTAAGCAATTATGTAACTCTATGTTCACCCTTGTGCTTACATAATGCCACTCTGTGAACTTGGAGACCCCCTCCAGGTATCTTCACATAGACTGAAGACACTAACTAGTAGTAACAGAACAGTGAGGATGCATGGACAAGGGAAGACTTTTACTATTTTATTTAGTCCATTAAAAAAACAGGAACCACTCGCCTACAGACCAGCACAAAAAAATCTAAACTAATTTTATATACTATACAAGAAGACTGGAAAATGGTATTTATGAGTTGTTGTTGTTTTGAAGCAGGTTTTGAAACTAATACAATTAGGCCCAAAGTTAGCCCCAAAGGGACCTGGGTTTGTGCTTGGCATATGTCACGTCCCAATCCAAAACTGCTGTATAAAAAGGCCAAAAAGAAATAAAAAACTGGGTACAAATATATGCATGTCATCCAGCTCTTGCAAGGTCTAGTCATGTGTCTAATATCACACCTTAATAATCCAGAAACAAATTTGAGACTGCTTGTACCTTGTGAGTGGAAAATTACATTTAAATTTTAAATTTTATATATATATATATAAATTTAAAAAAAAATCAGACATCAGATAAATGTCTGATATTTAGACGCTTTTTAAATTCTCAAAAAAATCAATAATTTGATTCAACAACAACAAAAAAAAAAAAAACTGATAGAAAATGTTATATGCTTCAATCAAAATCAGGCATCAGATCAAGCATCTGTACAACTGTCACACATCCTTAAAAAAAAAAAAAAAAAAAAAAGAAAACTCATACAACTCAACAAATTCACATGGCTCCCATCTCTTAATGCCCAAGTCAAATCCACTATCATTACCAAACATGACCCAACGTTAACATTGCACTCTCTAATGCGGCCTAGAGAGCTTGCAATCACTGCACCGCTGCCCTGATTTAGAGATTTACAGAATGTTGTCAGAGGGCAATCATCCAGCCCAGCTAAAACGCTATCCCTTCAAATGAAATCCTCCTCTTCCTGTTACTTTCCGGAAAGAAGGGCACTCTTTTGTCTTGAGTAGGGATAATTATGAAGAGAACAGGGGATATGTACACTCACACACACACACACACTTAAGCCTCATCCATTTTCCTGTCTGCACTGCTCTACGATAGTAGCACAGCTTTCGGCTTGGCTTGGCCAGTACTTAAAAGGTTATATGATAAGATCTCTGTGGTCAAGTCCTCTATAGAGGAGATTAAACACAAGATAGTGTGAAAGACTCACTGAGACTTTATAGAATTTCCATTAAAGATAAAGTGGATGTCTAAACAGCATTTCTGGACACCGGGTGTCTGGACACGAAAAAATAATATACAACTTGTATTGAGTTGCATCAAGATAGGTTTACCTTGATATTTCTGAATACAAATTCTGGTTAAAGAATTAAAATTAAGTCACAGTTTGGTTCGATATTATTATTATTTTTCTTTTTTGGCTACAACCATCATTATTGTATCTGAGGGACAAGTGAACTTGTCCACACAGGGAGTAAGCTTTCTTAATATCACTAGTGCAAGCCTTACAAAACAAAATGTAAGTTTTACCATACAAATACCAATTACCAATTTTTACTGTTAATAAAGAAGTGAAGTGACATACAGCCAAGTATGGTGACCCATACTCAGAATTCGTGCTCTGCATTTAGCCCATCTAAAGTGCACACACACAGCAGTGAGCCCACACACACCGTAAACACACACCCGGAGCAGTGGGCAGCCATTTATGCTGCGGCGCCCGGGGAGCAGTTGGGGGTTTGGTGCCTTGCTCAACTTCTTCTTATTATAAACAGTGAAAACAGCTGTGCTGCTTAATATATTTGTGGAAATGTTTTAGTACTGATGAAAAGAAAGTTCAAAAGAACAGAATTTATTAAAAATATAATTTTGTAATAATGTTACTGTCACTACTGATGAACCGAATGCTTCCTTACTGATTAACCCTATTAATTTCTTTAAAATAAAATCTGTAGTGTGAATGGTAGTGTAAAAGTACCATTCTACTATCATCCCATTGCATAACTGAAACTGCCACTTTGCTTTAAGGAACAACTGCATTGTCATTAGTAATCAGTCCTGTGAGCACCAACATGCCGAAAAGATCATCTCACAGTGTAGAAACTCCTTTGGCTTAGAAAGCCAAAATAGAGAAAGCCAGCCTCCCAGGAGGAAACCATCATATAGCATATTGCAGTAACATGCATGCCTAAACAACCATGAGAGCTAATTTCTACCATGTAATATAGTCATTCGCCCCTGAAATCCAAGCACTTAGGTATTGGAATCCATTATGGAGGTGTATTTTTATATCAATACAAACAGGATTTATTTTTTTATTTTTTTACATGTGGCCCAGTACTGCACTCCAATGAAGAAAAAAAAAAAACCTCAAACCGCTACCTCGCTTTCATCACTGCGCTCAGACACAATGCTGGTGCCGTTGCTAGGCGACCGTTGCTCTGTGTTACAACATGAGACCTGGACCATCACATACACGCATGAGGAAGGTCAGTAACAACACTGGATTCCGTTATTCTGGAAATATTAAAAATAGAAAGATCTATTCCATGATATAAAATATTTTAAAATGCCTAAAAATGGAAATCACACAACATTCTGGCTGTTAACCTTTCCATTTAGTGTCACAGAGCAAACGCTATGTACTGCGCTACACTTGGTTCGCAGTGCGTGAGGAGCAGGTTTTGGTGACAGGTTGTACGGTTATCAGGCCATGAGGACGCTCGCAGGCATCTCCTACAGTCCACAGACTTCCTCCCTGCTGGTTCTCTCTGTGCACACAGAACATTCTGGAGAGAAAGCATTACAGACGAGGAGAGATGTCAAACCGTCAACAAACACATCAACCAGCCATCACATTTAAAGTTAGCAATTTTTCTAGCTACATAACCACAATTACATATTTTCCTGACGTTCATGACATTTTTTTTAACCACCTTTTTTACCAGCATGACAGTGCGAAATATTTACAAGAACCAAAAATACTTCAGTGCTGCTGCTTGTTTAAACCACTAAAATAGTTTTAAAGCACCAGATGCATTTTGTGTCATGTTATGCAATACATGTGCAAATCCACATCCTAAATTCATGAAATAGCCTGATATAATTATTAAAAATGTTCACTCAAACATGGCTTTCAGGCACCACATCCACATTTATATTTTCCAGCAGCTGAATAACAGCATGCACTCCTTTTTTTTTTTTTTTTTACAGAAGTTGGTGAGCCCTGCAAATGCATTATGGGTCAGTAAACACTGATTATATTATGGAATTGATAACACATGCCCTGGGATACACTATTAGCTCTATACAGAAAAGAGAGGTAAGTAAGATGCACAAATACGTTCAGATGAGAGTAAAGAGAAAGAGAGATACTCATACCCACACACACACCAAGGGCTAGTGGGTGTAGATGTATTTTCAGTAAATCCATCATTCTATTTTGTAGCTTCCTGGTTGATCACTAACACCCTTCATAAGCTACACTGTTTCTTAGAGTTTCTATGGCAGATGAGAGTAAAAGAGAAAGAGAGATTGACCTCAAAACCGTACTCTTTACACACACATCACATTTATATTTTCCAGCAGCTGGAATAGCATGGGAAGTGCCCGCAAATGCATTATGTCAGTAAAAACTGATTATATTATGGAAATTGAAACACATGCCCTTGGGATACACATTCTCAGAAAAGAGATGGTAAGTAAGATTGCACAAATACGTTCAGATGAGAGTAAAGAGAAAGAGAGATACTCATACCCACACACACACCAGGCTGGGGTGTAGATCAGTAAATCTCATCATTCTATTTTGTAGCTTCCTGGTTGATCACTAACACCCTTCATAAGCTACACTGTTTCTTAGAGTTTCTTATAGGCAATAAGATTAATTAATTGACTCTCAAAAGCTCCGAGAAATGTAGGAGTGAGAATTTGCTGTTCAACCTCTGGTGCAGTTCACAGAAGGTAAAACAAATATGCTTATATATATATATATATATATATATATATATATATATATATATATATATAAAAATAAATAATAAAAAATAGATATTTACATCCCTAACAAATTTACTGCAAGCTTTCATCATCAACGTAAAGTAAAACCGGGTCAAGTTCTTTGTCAGAGCTTCGCCTTGCTTGGTCCATAAGGCTAGATTGTCCCTGGGACCTGACACATCCATACACCAAAGTGTGAGAGTGCAAAACGGCAGTGTCTCAACCTAATGTGGGTAGTGAAGCTTGCTTGGCTCCTGAGGGACTGACGGTCAATATCATCGACTGGACGATTAAAATGTGTTTATTGTTTCCACGGTATTCAGGGGGAAGAGACGATGAATGAATTTATATACACAAACACTCACTCTTGCTCTTGAAAAGCTATTCTAACCTTTGCACTTTTTACATATACAAATACATTGTGCCAGACTAAGAGGATTTTGATCTGAAAGTCAACTCTAAGAGTGGTTAGAATGCAATATTGCATTTGCATTCACTTATGTTTTATATTTTATGAAGTACATTGAGTGAAAGTTATCAAATTTTTAAATCAAGAATCTAGGTTAAAATTTATATAAGATCTCTATATATTTATATTTATTTTTTAGGCACTGTAATTACTGACTACTATTATATTTTGCCATTTTTAAAATCACACTTTTTCCTTCACTAGTTAGTTTTATCTGGCACTGTGATAAATGATTTTATCTTATTTTATCTTAAGTATAAATATTTCACATAGTATCTCAATAAATATAGAAATAGTTTTTTTAATAATTAGAAAAATTGCATTTAAAATAGTTTTAGCATGTCACACTTCAGTACATCAGCTAACTATTAGGCGAAAACTGTCATTAAGGTCAGCAAAGTAAGAACATACATTACACTTCCTGCAAAATTACATCATCAAAATGCAGCTCCCAAAAATATTCTGGCTTAGTTACATTTAGACTACCGTAAGGAGCTAATTCATGAAATCTTTGCTGCTCATGAGAACCAATCATTTTCTTCCCTTCTCTGCCCTTCCAATGCAGTGCGGAGATCTTGGATCTGCTCTCTGTGCTTTAACACAAAGTGAGTGTTCTCTTAAATTTTGCATGCAAATGAACTTATTTTGCTGATGCAGAAAGGAGGACGATGTTCCCAATGCTTTTTGTGACTCATGGTCAGTCACTGCTGAAGTCTCAGTTCAGCCAGAACTGAGGGGCCAGGACAGGTGTTTTGCAGATATCCATCACTTCCATCATCATTATATATTTATAATAGGGATGGGCAGGAGGGTTGACTAGTCATTTGACTAGTGATTAAAAGTGACACTACAGACATCTTACAAATGTTGTTCTATGAAAAAATTGCATCATGGTTTTCACAAATATATTAAAGGAATAATTCACCCCAAAATTAAAATTTGATGAAAATATACTTACTCTCAGACCATTCAACATGAAGATGAGCCTGTTTCTTCATTGAAGGATTTGGAGAAATTCAACATTACATCACTTGCTCACCAATGGATCCTCTGCAGTGAATGGGTGCCATCAGAATTAGAGTCCAAACAGCTGATAAAAACATCACAATAATCCACAAGTAATCCACACCACTCCAGTCATCAATTAATGTCTTGAAGTAAAAAGCTGCATATTTGTAAGAAACAACTGCCATGACTCCATCCCCTGTTGTCCTCTCACATCAAAATTCACCAACTTATTTGTTTAAAGCTGTTTTGGACAATTTTAGCCTATAAACAGTGCATGATCTAAGCAAATTTCTCTCTTGATCCAGATGAGATGACGACTTCTCTAGAGAAAGCAGTATTATGGACAGAAGACTTGTATTTTAGCCAGAAACAATGGTGTGAAGTAATGAACTAATTTGTTTTTTTACAAACACAAAGCTTTTCGGTTTAAAAGTTGTTAACTGATGGACTGGAGTTGTGTGGATTACTTTTCTAGATTATTGTGGTGTTTTTATCAGCTGTTTGGACTTTCGTTCTGACGGCACCCATTCACTGCAGAGGATCCATTAGTGAGTAAAAGATGTAATGCTAAATTTCTCCAAATGTTCTGATGAAGAAACAAACTAATCTACATCTTGGATGGCCTAAGGGTAAGTAAAAGTTCTGAAACTGTTTTATTTTTGGGTGAACTATTCCTTTACGCAGCCTACTGTGTTCAATATTGATGATAAAAATTGTTTCTTAAGCAGCAGATCAGCAGATTTGAATGATTTCTGAAGGATCATGTGACACTGAAGACTGGAGTAATGATGCTGAAATTTCAGATTTACATCACAGGAATAAATTACATTTAGAAAGAAATTAAAATAGAAAAAATTATTTTAAAGTATAATAAAGTATATATAAAATCACTAATTCTGCACACTAAAACCTGCTTCTTTAAATTCGCCTCCTCTAGAGCACCTACAGCCATCAAGCCATCAAACCATCAAACCAGCACTTTTGCACATACATATTAAGAAAATTACTATGAAGGATTTGTACACACCTCATCACACTTCAGTTTAGCTATTTTTGATCACAAGTACATGTTCTGAGAATAAACCTAACCTGATTGAGGTCTTGTGGTTGCTTATGACCAACAAACCAACTGTTCAGACAACCTAACGACAAGTCGTTTTTGAACATATGTAGTTTTGCAGATACCAAATGTATAGAGCCATACAAATAAATAATATAAT